>NW_027137014.1:0-307786 GCF_040869045.1 Eurosta solidaginis | reverse complement strand
TAATAACTATCTCAAAAATTGTCGCTCTGATGCAAACAACTGATGAGTTATCTACTTAAATTTGTTGAACAAAACGACTTACGTATTTTAAGCATGCTAACCTTTAGACCCGTAAGCAAATTAAAAAAAAAACGCAATATGTAGGCTACACGAGAACGGAGACGTCGAGTAACCAAAACAAATGCGTTAAACAAATTCGTACACGTTATTTATCAATTTAACTCTAGAATTAAGGGATATACAACGAGAAACAACGTTTGACAACCTTTAAACAGTTTTAATAACTATCTCAAAAATTATCGCTCTGATGCAAACAACTGATGAGTTATCTACTTAAATATGATGAACAAAACGACTTACGTATTTTAAGCATGCTAACCTTTAGCCCGGTAAGCAAATTAAAAAAAAACGCAATATGTAGGCTACACGAGAACGGAGACGTCGAGTAACCAAAACAAATGCGTTAAACAAATTCGTACACGTTATTTATCAATTTAACTCTAGAATTAAAGGATATACAACGAGAAACAACGTTTGACAACCTTTAAACAGTTTTAATAACTATCTCAAAAATTATCGCTCTGATGCAAACAACTGATGAGTTATCTACTTAAATTTGATGAACAAAACGACTTACGTATTTTAAACATGCTAACCTTTAGCCCGGTAAGCAAATTAAAAAAAAAACGCAATATGTAGGCTACACGAAAACGGAGACGTCGAGTAACCAAAACAAATGCGTTAAACAAATTCGTACACGTTATTTATCAATTTAACTCTAGAATTAAAGGATATACAACGAGAAACAACGTTTGACAACCTTTAAACAGTTTTAATAACTATCTCAAAAATTATCGCTCTGATGCAAACAACTGATGAGTTATCTACTTAAATATGATGAACAAAACGACTTACGTATTTTAAACATGCTAACCTTTAGCCCGGTAAGCAAATTAAAAAAAAAACGCAATATGTGGGCTACACGAGAACGGAGACGTCGAGTAACCAAAACAAATGCGTTAAACAAATTCGTACACGTTATTTATCAATTTAACTCTAGAATTAAAGGATATACAACGAGAAACAACGTTTGACAACCTTTAAACAGTTTTAATAACTATCTCAAAAATTGCCGCTCTGATGCAAACAACTGATGAGTTATCTACTTAAATTTGTTGAACAAAACGACTTACGTATTTTAAGCATGCTAACCTTTAGACCCGTAAGCAAATTAAAAAAAAACGCAATATGTAGGCTACACGAGAACGGAGACGTCGAGTAACCAAAACAAATGCGTTAAACAAATTCGTACACGTTATTTATCAATTTAACTCTACAATTAAAGGATATACAACGAGAAACAACGTTTGACAACCTTTAAACAGTTTTAATAACTATCTCAAAAATTATCGCTCTGATGCAAACAACTGATGAGTTATCTACTTAAATATGATGAACAAAACGACTTACGTATTTTAAACATGCTAACCTTTAGCCCGGTAAGCAAATTAAAAAAAAAAACGCAATATGTAGGCTACACGAGAACGGAGACGTCGAGTAACCAAAACAAATGCGTTAAACAAATTCGTACACGTTATTTATCAATTTAACTCTATAATTAAAGGATATACAACGAGAAACAACGTTTGACAACCTTTAAACAGTTTTAATAACTATCTCAAAAATTATCGCTCTGATGCAAACAACTGATGAGTTATCTACTTAAATTTGATGAACAAAACGACTTACGTATTTTAAACATGCTAACCTTTAGCCCGGTAAGCAAATTAAAAAAAAAACGCAATCTGTAGGCTACACGAGAACGGAGACGTCGAGTAAACAAAACAAATGCGTTAAACAAATTCGTACACGTTATTTATCAATTTAACTCTAGAATTAAAGGATATACAACGAGAAACAACGTTTGACAACCTTTAAACAGTTTTAATAACTATCTCAAAAATTATCGCTCTGATGCAAACAACTGATGAGTTATCTACTTAAATATGATGAACAAAACGACTTACGTATTTTAAACATGCTAACCTTTAGCCCGGTAAGCAAATTAAAAAAAAAACGCAATATGTAGGCTACACGAGAACGGAGACGTAGAGTAACCAAAACAAATGCGTTAAACAAATTCGTACACGTTATTTATCAATTTAACTCTAGAATTAAAGGATATACAACGAGAAACAACGTTTGACAACATTTAAACAGTTTTAATAACTATCTCAAAAATTGTCGCTCTGATGCAAACAACTGATGAGTTATCTACTTAAATTTGATGAACAAAACGACTTACGTATTTTAAACATGCTAACCTTTAGCCCGGTAAGCAAATTAAAAAAAAAACGCAATATGTAGGCTACACGAGAACGGAGACGTCGAGTAACCAAAACAAATGCGTTAAACAAATTCGTACACGTTATTTATCAATTTAACTCTAGAATTAAAGGATATACAACGAGAAACAACGTTTGACAACCTTTAAACAGTTTTAATAACTATCTCAAAAATTGTCGCTCTGATGCAAACAACTGATGAGTTATCTACTTAAATTTGTTGAACAAAACGACTTACGTATTTTAAGCATGCTAACCTTTAGCCCGGTAAGCAAATTAAAAAAAAAACGCAATATGTAGGCTACACGAGAACGGAGACGTCGAGTAACCAAAACAAATGCGTTAAACAAATTCGTACACGTTATTTATCAATTTAACTCTAGAATTAAAGGATATACAACGAGAAACAACGTTTGACAACCTTTAAACAGTTTTAATAACTATCTCAAAAATTATCGCTCTGATGCAAACAACTGATGAGTTATCTACTTAAATATGATGAACAAAACGACTTACGTATTTTAAGCATGCTAACCTTTAGCCCGGTAAGCAAATTAAAAAAAAACGCAATATGTAGGCTACACGAGAACGGAGACGTCGAGTGACCAAAACAAATGCGTTAAACAAATTCGTACACGTTATTTATCAATTTAACTCTAGAATTAAAGGATATACAACGAGAAACAACGTTTGACAACCTTTAAACAGTTTTAATAACTATCTCAAAAATTGTCGCTCTGATGCAAACAACTGATGAGTTATCTACTTAAATTTGTTGAACAAAACGACTTACGTATTTTAAGCATGCTAACCTTTAGACCCGTAAGCAAATTAAAAAAAAAACGCAATATGTAGGCTACACGAGAACGGAGACGTCGAGTAACCAAAACAAATGCGTTAAACAAATTCGTACACGTTATTTATCAATTTAACTCTAGAATTAAAGGATATACAACGAGAAACAACGTTTGACAACCTTTAAACAGTTTTAATAACTATCTCAAAAATTATCGCTCTGATGCAAACAACTGATGAGTTATCTACTTAAATTTGATGAACAAAACGACTTACGTATTTTAAACATGCTAACCTTTAGCCCGGTAAGCAAATTAAAAAAAAAACGCAATATGTAGGCTACACGAGAACGGAGACGTCGAGTAAACAAAACAAATGCGTTAAACAAATTCGTACACGTTATTTATCAATTTAACTCTAGAATTAAAGGATATACAACGAGGAACAACGTTTGACAACCTTTAAACAGTTTTAATAACTATCTCAAAAATTATCGCTCTGATGCAAACAACTGATGAGTTATCTACTTAAATATGATGAACAAAACGACTTACGTATTTTAAACATGCTAACCTTTAGCCCGGTAAGCAAATTAAAAAAAAAACGCAATATGTAGGCTACACGAGAACGGAGACGTCGAGTAATCAAAACAAATGCGTTAAACAAATTCGTACACGTTATTTATCAATTTAACTCTAGAATTAAAGGATATACAACGAGAAACAACGTTTGACAACCTTTAAACAGTTTTAATAACTATCTCAAAAATTGTCGCTCTGATGCAAACAACTGATGAGTTATCTACTTAAATTTGATGAACAAAACGACTTACGTATTTTAAACATGCTAACCTTTAGCCCGGTAAGCAAATTTAAAAAAAAACGCAATATGTAGGCTACACGAGAACGGAGACGTCGAGTAACCAAAACAAATGCGTTAAACAAATTCGTACACGTTATTTATCAATTTAACTCTAGAATTAAAGGATATACAACGAGAAACAACGTTTGACAACCTTTAAACAGTTTTAATAAATATCTCAAAAATTGTCGCTCTGATGCAAACAACTGATGAGTTATCTACTTAAATTTGATGAACAAAACGACTTACGTATTTTAAACATGCTAACCTTTAGCCCGGTAAGCAAATTAAAAAAAAAAACGCAATATGTAGGCTACACGAGAACGGAGACGTCGAGTAACCAAAACAAATGCGTTAAACAAATTCGTACACGTTATTTATCAATTTAACTCTAGAATTAAAGGATATACAACGAGAAACAACGTTTGACAACCTTTAAACAGTTTTAATAACTATCTCAAAAATTATCACTCTGATGCAAACAACTGATGAGTTATCTACTTAAATTTGATGAACAAAACGACTTACGTATTTTAAACATGCTAACCTTTAGCCCGGTAAGCAAATTAAAAAAAAAACGCAATATGTAGGCTACACGAGAACGGAGACGTCGAGTAACCAAAACAAATGCGTTAAACAAATTCGTACACGTTATTTATCAATTTAACTCTAGAATTAAAGGATATACAACGAGAAACAACGTTTGACAACCTTTAAACAGTTTTAATAACTATCTCAAAAATTGTCGCTCTGATGCAAACAACTGATGAGTTATCTACTTAAATTTGTTGAACAAAACGACTTACGTATTTTAAGCATGCTAACCTTTAGCCCGGTAAGCAAATTAAAAAAAAAACGCAATATGTAGGCTACACGAGAACGGAGACGTCGAGTAACCAAAACAAATGCGTTAAACAAATTCGTACACGTTAGTTATCAATTTAACTCTAGAATTAAAGGATATACAACGAGAAACAACGTTTGACAACCTTTAAACAGTTTTAATAACTATCTCAAAAATTATCGCTCTGATGCAAACAACTGATGAGTTATCTACTTAAATATGATGAACAAAACGACTTACGTATTTTAAGCATGCTAACCTTTAGCCCGGTAAGCAAATTAAAAAAAAACGCAATATGTAGGCTACACGAGAACGGAGACGTCGAGTGACCAAAACAAATGTGTTAAACAAATTCGTACACGTTATTTATCAATTTAACTCTAGAATTAAAGGATATACAACGAGAAACAACGTTTGACAACCTTTAAACAGTTTTAATAACTAACTCAAAAATTGTCGCTCTGATGCAAACAACTGATGAGTTATCTACTTAAATTTGTTGAACAAAACGACTTACGTATTTTAAGCATGCTAACCTTTAGACCCGTAAGCAAATTAAAAAAAAAACGCAATATGTAGGCTACACGAGAACGGAGACGTCGAGTAACCAAAACAAATACGTTAAACAAATTCGTACACGTTATTTATCAATTTAACTCTAGAATTAAAGGATATACAACGAGAAACAACGTTTGACAACCTTTAAACAGTTTTAATAACTATCTCAAAAATTATCGCTCTGATGCAAACAACTGATGAGTTATCTACTTAAATATGATGAACAAAACGACTTACGTATTTTAAGCATGCTAACCTTTAGCCCGGTAAGCAAATTAAAAAAAAACGCAATATGTAGGCTACACGAGAACGGAGACGTCGAGTAACCAAAACAAATGCGTTAAACAAATTCGTACACGTTATTTATCAATTTAACTCTAGAATTAAAGGATATACAACGAGAAACAACGTTTGACAACCTTTAAACAGTTTTAATAACTATCTCAAAAATTATCGCTCTGATGCAAACAACTGATGAGTTATCTACTTAAATATGATGAACAAAACGACTTACGTATTTTAAACATGCTAACCTTTAGCCCGGTAAGCAAATTAAAAAAAAAACGCAATATGTAGGCTACACGAGAACGGAGACGTCGAGTAACCAAAACAAATGCGTTAAACAAATTCGTACACGTTATTTATCAATTTAACTCTAGAATTAAAGGATATACAACGAGAAACAACGTTTGACAGCCTTTAAACAGTTTTAATAACTATCTCAAAAATTATCGCTCTGATGCAAACAACTGATGAGTTATCTACTTAAATATGATGAACAAAACGACTTACGTATTTTAAACATGCTAACCTTTAGCCCGGTAAGCAAATTAAAAAAAAAACGCAATATGTGGGCTACACGAGAACGGAGACGTCGAGTAACCAAAACAAATGCGTTAAACAAATTCGTACACGTTATTTATCAATTTAACTCTAGAATTAAAGGATATACAACGAGAAACAACGTTTGACAACCTTTAAACAGTTTTAATAACTATCTCAAAAATTATCGCTCTGATGCAAACAACTGATGAGTTATCTACTTAAATATGATGAACAAAACGACTTACGTATTTTAAACATGCTAACCTTTAGCCCGGTAAGCAAATTAAAAAAAAAACGCAATATGTAGGCTACACGAGAACGGAGACGTCGAGTAACCAAAACAAATGCGTTAAACAAATTCGTACACGTTATTTATCAATTTAACTCTAGAATTAAAGGATATACAACGAAAAACAACGTTTGACAGCCTTTAAACAGTTTTAATAACTATCTCAAAAATTATCGCTCTGATGCAAACAACTGATGAGTTATCTACTTAAATTTGATGAACAAAACGACTTACGTATTTTAAACATGCTAACCTTTAGCCCGGTAAGCAAATTAAAAAAAAAACGCAATATGTAGGCTACACGAGAACGGAGACGTCGAGTAACCAAAACAAATGCGTTAAACAAATTCGTGCACGTTATTTATCAATTTAACTCTAGAATTAAAGGATATACAACGAGAAACAACGTTTGACAACCTTTAAACAGTTTTAATAACTATCTAAAAATTATCGCTCTGATGCAAACAACTGATGAGTTATCTACTCAAATTTGTTGAACAAAACGACTTACGTATTTTAAACATGCTAACCTTTAGCCCGGTAAGCAAATTAAAAAAAAAACGCAATATGTAGGCTACACGAGAACGGAGACGTCGAGTAACCAAAACAAATGCGTTAAACAAATTCGTACACGTTATTTATCAATTTAACTCTAGAATTAAAGGATATACAACGAGAAACAACGTTTGACAGCCTTTAAACAGTTTTAATAACTATCTCAAAAATTATCGCTCTGATGCAAACAACTGATGAGTTATCTACTTAAATTTGATGAACAAAACGACTTACGTATTTTAAACATGCTAACCTTTAGCCCGGTAAGCAAATTAAAAAAAAAACGCAATATGTAGGCTACACGAGAACGGAGACTTCGAGTAACCAAAACAAATGCATTAAACAAATTTGTACACGTTATTTATCAATTTAACTCTAGAATTAAAGGATATACAACGAGAAACAACGTTTGACAACCTTTAAACAGTTTTAATAACTATCTCAAAAATTGTCGCTCTGATGCAAACAACTGATGAGTTATCTACTTAAATTTGATGAACAAAACGACTTACGTATTTTAAACATGCTAACCTTTAGCCCGGTAAGCAAATTAAAAAAAAAACGCAATATGTAGGCTACACGAGAACGGAGACGTCGAGTAACCAAAACAAATGCGTTAAACAAATTCGTACACGTTATTTATCAATTTAACTCTAGAATTAAAGGATATACAACGAGAAACAACATTTGACAGCCTTTAAACAGTTTTAATAACTATCTCAAAAATTATCGCTCTGATGCAAACAACTGATGAGTTATCTACTTAAATTTGATGAACAAAACGACTTACGTATTTTAAACATGCTAACCTTTAGCCCGGTAAGCAAATTAAAAAAAAAACGCAATATGTAGGCTACACGAGAACGGAAACGTCGAGTAACCAAAACAAATGCGTTAAACAAATTCGTACACGTTATTTATCAATTTAACTCTAGAATTAAAGGATATACAACGAGAAACAACGTTTGACAACCTTTAAACAGTTTTAATAACTATCTCAAAAATTGTCGCTCTGATGCAAACAACTGATGAGTTATCTACTTAAATTTGATGAACAAAACGACTTACGTATTTTAAACATGCTAACCTTTAGCCCGGTAAGCAAATTAAAAAAAAAACGCAATATTTAGGCTACACGAGAACGGAGACGTCGAGTAACCAAAACAAATGCGTTAAACAAATTCGTACACGTTATTTATCAATTTAACTCTAGAATTAAAGGATATACAACGAGAAACAACGTTTGACAACCTTTAAACAGTTTTAATAACTATCTCAAAAATTGTCGCTCTGATGCAAACAACTGATGAGTTATCTACTTAAATTTGATGAACAAAACGACTTACGTATTTTAAACATGCTAACCTTTAGCCCGGTAAGCAAATTAAAAAAAAAACGCAATATGTAGGCTACACGAGAACGGAGACGTCGAGTAACCAAAACAAATGCGTTAAACAAATTCGTACACGTTATTTATCAATTTAACTCTAGAATTAAAGGATATACAACGAGAAACAACGTTTGACAACCTTTAAACAGTTTTAATAACTATCTCAAAAATTATCGTTCTGATGCAAACAACTGATGAGTTATCTACTTAAATTTGATGAACAAAACGACTTACGTATTTTAAACATGCTAACCTTTAGCCCGGTAAGCAAATTAAAAAAAAAACGCAATATGTAGGCTACACGAGATCGGACACGTCTAGTAACCAAAACAAATGCGTTAAACAAATTCGTACACGTTATTTATCAATTTAACTCTAGAATTAAAGGATATACAACGAGAAACAACGTTTGACAACCTTTAAACAGTTTTAATAACTATCTCAAAAATTGTCGCTCTGATGCAAACAACTGATGAGTTATCTACTTAAATTTGTTGACTTACGTATTTTAAACATGCTAACCTTTAGCCCGGTAACCAAATTAAAAAAAAAAAACGCAATATTTAGGCTACACGAGAACGGAGACGTCGAGTAACCAAAACAAATGCGTTAAACAAATTCGTACACGTTATTTATCAATTTAACTCTAGAATTAAAGGATATACAACGAGAAACAACGTTTGACAACCTTTAAACAGTTTTAATAACTATTTGAAAAATTGTCACTCTGATGCAAACAACTGATGAGTTATCTACTTAAATTTGATTAACAAAACGACTTACGTATTTTAAACATGCTAACCTTTAGCCCGGTAAGCAAATTAAAAAAAAACGCAATATGTAGGCTACACGAGAACGGAGACGTCGAGTAACCAAAACAAATGCGTTAAACAAATTCGTACAATTTATTTATCAATTTAACTCTAGAATTAAAGGATATACAACGAGAAACAACGTTTGACAACCTTTAAACAGTTTTAATAACTATCTCAAAAATTGTCGCTCTGATGCAAACAACTGATGAGTTATCTACTTAAATTTGATGAACAAAACGGCTTACGTATTTTAAACATGCTAACCTTTAGCCCGGTAAGCAAATTAAAAAAAAACGCAATATGTAGGATACACGAGAACGGAGACGTCGAGTAACCAAAACAAATGCGTTAAACAAATTCGTACACGTTATTTATCAATTTAACTCTAGAATTAAAGGATATACAACGAGAAACAACGTTTGACAACCTTTAAACAGTTTTAATAACTATATCAAAAATTATCGCTCTGATGCAAACAACTGATGAGTTATCTACTTAAATTTGATGAACAAAACGACTTACGTATTTTAAACATGCTAACCTTTAGCCCGGTAAGCAAATTAAAAAAAAAAACGCAATATGTAGGCTACACGAGAACGGAGACGTCGAGTAACCAAAACAAATGCGTTAAACAAATTCGTACACGTTATTTATCAATTTAACTCTAGAATTAAAGGATATACAACGAGAAACAACGTTTGACAACCTTTAAACAGTTTTAATAACTATCTCAAAAATTATCGCTCTGATGCAAACAACTGATGAGTTATCTACTTAAATATGATGAACAAAACGACTTACGTATTTTAAACATGCTAACCTTTAGCCCGGTAAGCAAATTAAAAAAAAAACGCAATATGTGGGCTACACGAGAACGGAGACGTCGAGTAACCAAAACAAATGCGTTAAACAAATTCGTACACGTTATTTATCAATTTAACTCTAGAATTAAAGGATATGCAACGAGAAACAACGTTTGACAACCTTTAAACAGTTTTAATAACTATCTCAAAAATTATCGCTCTGATGCAAACAACTGATGAGTTATCTACTTAAATATGATGAACAAAACGACTTACGTATTTTAAACATGCTAACCTTTAGCCCGGTAAGCAAATTAAAAAAAAAAACGCAATATGTAGGCTACACGAGAACGGAGACTTCGAGTAACCAAAACAAATGCGTTAAACAAATTCGTACACGTTATTTATCAATTTAACTCTAGAATTAAAGGATATACAACGAGAAACAACGTTTGACAGCCTTTAAACAGTTTTAATAACTATCTCAAAAATTATCGCTCTGATGCAAACAACTGATGAGTTATCTACTTAAATTTGATGAACAAAACGACTTACGTATTTTAAACATGCTAACCTTTAGCCCGGTAAGCAAATTAAAAAAAAACGCAATATGTAGGCTACACGAGAACGGAGACGTCGAGTAACCAAAACAAATGCGTTAAACAAATTCGTGCACGTTATTTATCAATTTAACTCTAGAATTAAAGGATATACAACGAGAAACAACGTTTGACAACCTTTAAACAGTTTTAATAACTATCTAAAAATTATCGCTCTGATGCAAACAACTGATGAGTTATCTACTCAAATTTGTTGAACAAAACGACTTACGTATTTTAAACATGCTAACCTTTAGCCCGGTAAGCAAATTAAAAAAAAAAACGCAATATGTAGGCTACACGAGAACGGAGACGTCGAGTAACCAAAACAAATGCGTTAAACAAATTCGTACACGTTATTTATCAATTTAACTCTAGAATTAAAGGATATACAACGAGAAACAACGTTTAACAACCTTTAAACAGTTTTAATAACTATTTCAAAAATTGTCGCTCTGATGCAAACAACTGATGAGTTATCTACTTAAATTTGTTGAACAAAACGACTTACGTATTTTAAACATGCTAACCTTTAGCCCGGTAAGCAGATTAAAAAAAAAACGCAATATGTAGGCTACACGAGAACGGAGACGTCGAGTAACCAAAACAAATGCGTTAAACAAATTCGTACACGTTATTTATCAATTTAACTCTAGAATTAAAGGATATACAACGAGAAACAACGTTTGACAACCTTTAAACAGTTTTAATAACTATCTCAAAAATTATCGCTCTGATGCAAACAACTGATGAGTTATCTACTTAAATTTGATGAACAAAACGACTTACGTATTTTAAGCATGCTAACCTTTAGCCCGGTAAGCAAATTAAAAAAAAAACGCAATATGTAGGCTACACGAGAACGGAGACGTCGAGTAACCAAAACAAATGCGTTAAACAAATTCGTACACGTTATTTATCAATTTAACTCTAGAATTAAAGGATATACAACGAGAAACAACGTTTGACAACCTTTAAACAGTTTTAATAACTATCTCAAAAATTGTCGCTCTGATGCAAACAACTGATGAGTTATCTACTTAAATTTGATGAACAAAACGACTTACGTATTTTAAACATGCTAACCTTTAGCCCGGTAAGCAAATTAAAAAAAAAAACGCAATATGTAGGCTACACGAGATCGGAGACGTCGAGTAACCAAAACAAATGCGTTAAACAAATTCGTACACGTTATTTATCAATTTAACTCTAGAATTAAAGGATATACAACGAGAAACAACGTTTGACAACCTTTAAACAGTTTTAATAACTATCTCAAAAATTATCGCTCTGATGCAAACAACTGATGAGTTATCTACTTAAATTTGATGAACAAAACGACGTACGTATTTTAAACATGCTAACCTTTAGCCCGGTAAGCAAATTAAAAAAAAAACGCAATATGTAGGCTACACGAGAACGGAGACGTCGAGTAACCAAAACAAATGCGTTAAACAAATTCGTACACGTTATTTATCAATTTAACTCTAGAATTAAAGGATATACAACGAGAAACAACGTTTGACAACCTTTAAACAGTTTTAATAACTATCTCAAAAATTGTCGCTCTGATGCAAACAACTGATGAGTTATCTACTTAAATTTGTTGAACAAAACGACTTACGTATTTTAAACATGCTAACCTTTAGCCCGGTAAGCAAATTAAAAAAAAAACGCAATATTTAGGCTACACGAGAACGGAGACGTCGAGTAACCAAAACAAATGCGTTAAACAAATTCGTACACGTTATTTATCAATTTAACTCTAGAATTAAAGGATATACAACGAGAAACAACGTTTGACAACCTTTAAACAGTTTTAATAACTATCTCAAAAATTGTCGCTCTGATGCAAACAACTGATGAGTTATCTACTTAAATTTGATGAACAAAACGACTTACGTATTTTAAACATGCTAACCTTTAGCCCGGTAAGCAAATTAAAAAAAAACGCAATATGTAGGCTACACGAGAACGGAGACGTCGACTAACCAAAACAAATGCGTTAAACAAATTCGTACAATTTATTTATCAATTTAACTCTAGAATTAAAGGATATACAACGAGAAACAACGTTTGACAACCTTTAAACAGTTTTAATAACTATCTCAAAAATTGTCGCTCTGATGCAAACAACTGATGAGTTATCTACTTAAATTTGATGAACAAAACGGCTTACGTATTTTAAACATGCTAACCTTTAGCCCGGTAAGCAAATTAAAAAAAAAACGCAATATGTAGGCTACACGAGAACGGAGACGTCGAGTAACCAAAACAAATGCGTTAAACAAATTCGTACACGTTATTTATCAATTTAACTCTAGAATTAAAGGATATATAACGAGAAACAACGTTTGACAACCTTTAAACAGTTTTAATAACTATCTCAAAAATTATCGCTCTGATGCAAACAACTGATGAGTTATCTACTTAAATTTGATGAACAAAACGACTTACGTATTTTAAACATGCTAACCTTTAGCCCGGTAAGCAAATTAAAAAAAAAACGCAATATGTAGGCTACACGAGAACGGAGACGTCGAGTAACCAAAACAAATGCGTTAAACAAATTCGTACACGTTATTTATCAATTTAACTCTAGAATTAAAGGATATACAACGAGAAACAACGTTTGACAACCTTTAAACAGTTTTAATAACTATCTCAAAAATTATCGCTCTGATGCAAACAACTGATGAGTTATCTACTTAAATATGATGAACAAAACGACTTACGTATTTTAAACATGCTAACCTTTAGCCCGGTAAGCAAATTAAAAAAAAAACGCAATATGTGGGCTACACGAGAACGGAGACGTCGAGTAACCAAAACAAATGCGTTAAACAAATTCGTACACGTTATTTATCAATTTAACTCTAGACTTAAAGGATATACAACGAGAAACAACGTTTGACAACCTTTAAACAGTTTTAATAACTATCTCAAAAATTATCGCTCTGATGCAAACAACTGATGAGTTATCTACTTAAATATGATGAACAAAACGACTTACGTATTTTAAACTTGCTAACCTTTAGCCCGGTAAGCAAATTAAAAAAAAAACGCAATATGTAGGCTACACGAGAACGGAGACGTCGAGTAACCAAAACAAATGCGTTAAACAAATTCGTACACGTTATTTATCAATTTAACTCTATAATTAAAGGATATATAACGAGAAACAACGTTTGACAGCCTTTAAACAGTTTTAATAACTATCTCAAAAATTATCGCTCTGATGCAAACAACTGATGAGTTATCTACTTAAATTTGATGAACAAAACGACTTACGTATTTTAAACATGCTAACCTTTAGCCCGGTAAGCAAATTAAAAAAAAAACGCAATATGTAGGCTACACGAGAACGGAGACGTCGAGTAACCAAAACAAATGCGTTAAACAAATTCGTGCACGTTATTTATCAATTTAACTCTAGAATTAAAGGATATACAACGAGAAACAACGTTTGACAACCTTTAAACAGTTTTAATAACTATCTAAAAATTATCGCTCTGATGCAAACAACTGATGAGTTATCTACTCAAATTTGTTGAACAAAACGACTTACGTATTTTAAACATGCTAACCTTTAGCCCGGTAAGCAAATTAAAAAAAAACGCAATATGTAGGCTACACGAGAACGGAGACGTCGAGTAACCAAAACAAATGCGTTAAACAAATTCGTACACGTTATTTATCAATTTAACTCTAGAATTAAAGGATATACAACGAGAAACAACGTTTAACAACCTTTAAACAGTTTTAATAACTATTTCAAAAATTGTCGCTCTGATGCAAACAACTGATGAGTTATCTACTTAAATTTGTTGAACAAAACGACTTACGTATTTTAAACATGCTAACCTTTAGCCCGGTAAGCAGATTAAAAAAAAAACGCAATATGTAGGCTACACGAGAACGGAGACGTCGAGTAACCAAAACAAATGCGTTAAACAAATTCGTACACGTTATTTATCAATTTAACTCTAGAATTAAAGGATATACAACGAGAAACAACGTTTGACAACCTTTAAACAGTTTTAATAACTATCTCAAAAATTATCGCTCTGATGCAAACAACTGATGAGTTATCTACTTAAATTTGATGAACAAAACGACTTACGTATTTTAAGCATGCTAACTTTTAGCCCGGTAAGCAAATTAAAAAAAAAACGCAATATGTAGGCTACACGAGAACGGAGACGTCGAGTAACCAAAACAAATGCGTTAAACAAATTCGTACACGTTATTTATCAATTTAACTCTAGAATTAAAGGATATACAACGAGAAACAACGTTTGACAACCTTTAAACAATTTTAATAACTATCTCAAAAATTGTCGCTCTGATGCAAACAACTGATGAGTTATCTACTTAAATTTGATGAACAAAACGACTTACGTATTTTAAACATGCTAACCTTTAGCCCGGTAAGCAAATTAAAAAAAAAAACGCAATATGTAGGCTACACGAGATCGGAGACGTCGAGTAACCAAAACAAATGCGTTAAACAAATTCGTACACGTTATTTATCAATTTAACTCTAGAATTAAAGGATATACAACGAGAAACAACGTTTGACAACCTTTAAACAGTTTTAATAACTATCTCAAAAATTATCGCTCTGATGCAAACAACTGATGAGTTATCTACTTAAATTTGATGAACAAAACGACTTACGTATTTTAAACATGCTAACCTTTAGCCCGGTAAGCAAATTAAAAAAAAACGCAATATGTAGGCTACACGAGAACGGAGACGTCGAGTAACCAAAACAAATGCGTTAAACAAATTTGTACACGTTATTTATCAATTTAACTCTAGAATTAAAGGATATACAACGAGAAACAACGTTTGACAACCTTTAAACAGTTTTAATAACTATCTCAAAAATTGTCGCTCTGATGCAAACAACTGATGAGTTATCTACTTAAATTTGATGAACAAAACGACTTACGTATTTTAAACATGCTAACCTTTAGCCCGGTAAGCAAATTAAAAAAAAAACGCAATATGTAGGCTACACGAGAACGGAGACGTCGAGTAACCAAAACAAATGCGTTAAACAAATTCGTACACGTTATTTATCAATTTAACTCTAGAATTAAAGGATATACAACGAGAAACAACGTTTGACAACCTTTAAACAGTTTTAATAACTATCTCAAAAATTGTCGCTCTGATGCAAACAACTGATGAGTTATCTACTTAAATTTGATGAACAAAACGACTTACGTATTTTAAACATGCTAACCTTTAGCCCGGTAAGCAAATTTAAAAAAAAACGCAATATGTAGGCTACACGAGAACGGAGACGTCGAGTAACCAAAACAAATGCGTTAAACAAATTTGTACACGTTATTTATCAATTTAACTCTAGAATTAAAGGATATACAACGAGAAACAACGTTTGACAACCTTTAAACAGTTTTAATAACTATCTCAAAAATTGTCGCTCTGATGCAAACAACTGATGAGTTATCTACTTAAATTTGATGAACAAAACGACTTACGTATTTTAAACATGCTAACCTTTAGCCCGGTAAGCAAATTAAAAAAAACGCAATATTTAGGCTGCACGAGAACGGAAACGTCGAGTAACCAAAACAAATGCGTTAAACAAATTCGTACACGTTATTTATCAATTTAACTCTAGAATTAAAGGATATACAACGAGAAACAAAGTTTGACAACCTTTAAACAGTTTTAATAACTATCTCAAAAATTGTCGCTCTGATGCAAACAACTGATGAGTTATCTACTTAAATTTGATGAACAAAACGACTTACGTATTTTAAACATGCTAACCTTTAGCCCGGTAAGCAAATTAAAAAAAAAACGCAATATGTAGGCTACACGAGAACGGAGACGTCGAGTAACCAAAACAAATGCGTTAAACAAATTCGTACACGTTATTTATCAATTTAACTCTAGAATTAAAGGATATACAACGAGAAACAACGTTTGACAACCTTTAAACAGTTTTAATAACTATCTCAAAAATTATCGCTCTGATGCAAACAACTGATGAGTTATCTACTTAAATTTGATGAACAAAACGACTTACGTATTTTAAACATGCTAACCTTTAGCCCGGTAAGCAAATTAAAAAAAAAACGCAATATGTAGGCTACACGAGAACGGAGACGTCGAGTAACCAAAACAAATGCGTTAAACAAATTCGTACACGTTATTTATCAATTTAACTCTAGAATTAAAGGATATACAACGAGAAACAACGTTTGACAACCTTTAAACAGTTTTAATAACTATCTCAAAAATTGTCGCTCTGATGCAAACAACTGATGAGTTATCTACTTAAATTTGTTGAACAAAACGACTTACGTATTTTAAACATGCTAACCTTTAGCCCGGTAAGCAAATTAAAAAAAAAACGCAATATTTAGGCTACACGAGAACGGAGACGTCGAGTAACCAAAACAAATTCGTACACGTTATTTATCAATTTAACTCTAGAATTAAAGGATATACAACGAGAAACAACGTTTGACAACCTTTAAACAGTTTTAATAACTATCTCAAAAATTGTCGCTCTGATGCAAACAACTGATGAGTTATCTACTTAAATTTGATGAACAAAACGACTTACGTATTTTAAACATGCTAACCTTTAGCCCGGTAAGCAAATTAAAAAAAAACGCAATATGTAGGCTACACGAGAACGGAGACGTCGAGTAACCAAAACAAATGCGTTAAACAAATTCGTACAATTTATTTATCAATTTAACTCTAGAATTAAAGGATATACAACGAGAAACAACGTTTGACAACCTTTAAACAGTTTTAATAACTATCTCAAAAATTGTCGCTCTGATGCAAACAACTGATGAGTTATCTACTTAAATTTGATGAACAAAACGGCTTACGTATTTTAAACATGCTAACCTTTAGCCCGGTAAGCAAATTAAAAAAAAACGCAATATGTAGGCTACACGAGAACGGAGACGTCGAGTAACCAAAACAAATGCGTTAAACAAATTCGTACACGTTATTTATCAATTTAACTCTAGAATTAAAGGATATACAACGAGAAACAACGTTTGACAACCTTTAAACAGTTTTAATAACTATCTCAAAAATTATCGCTCTGATGCAAACAACTGATGAGTTATCTACTTAAATTTGATGAACAAAACGACTTACGTATTTTAAACATGCTAACCTTTAGCCCGGTAAGCAAATTAAAAAAAAAACGCAATATGTAGGCTACACGAGAACGGAGACGTCGAGTAACCAAAGCAAATGCGTTAAACAAATTCGTACACGTTATTTATCAATTTAACTCTATAATTAAAGGATATACAACGAGAAACAACGTTTGACAACCTTTAAACAGTTTTAATAACTATCTCAAAAATTGTCGCTCTGATGCAAACAACTGATGAGTTATCTACTAAATTTGATGAACAAAACGACTTACGTATTTTAAGCATGCTAACCTTTAGCCCGGTAAGCAAATTAAAAAAAAAAACGCAATATGTAGGCTACACGAGAACGGAGACGTCGAGTAACCAAAACAAATGCGTTAAACAAATTCGTACACGTTATTTATCAATTTAACTCTAGAATTAAAGGATATACAACGAGAAACAACGTTTGACAACCTTTAAACAGTTTTAATAACTATCTCAAAAATTGTCGCTCTGATGCAAACAACTGATGAGTTATCTACTTAAATTTGATGAACAAAACGACTTACGTATTTTAAACATGCTAACCTTTAGCCCGGTAAGCAAATTAAAAAAAAACGCAACATGTAGGCTACACGAGAACGGAGACGTCGAGTAACCAAAACAAATGCGTTAAACAAATTCGTACACGTTATTTATCAATTTAACTCTAGAATTAAAGGATATACAACGAGAAACAACGTTTGACAACCTTTAAACAGTTTTAATAACTATCTCAAAAATTATCGCTCTGATGCAAACAACTGATGAGTTATCTACTTAAATTTGATGAACAAAACGACTTACGTATTTTAAACATGCTAACCTTTAGCCCGGTAAGCAAATTAAAAAAAAACGCAATATGTAGGCTACACGAGAACGGAGACGTCGAGTAACCAAAACAAATGCGTTAAACAAATTCGTACACGTTATTTATCAATTTAACTCTAGAATTAAAGGATATACAACGAGAAACAACGTTTGACAACCTTTAAATAGTTTTAATAACTATCTCAAAAATTATCGCTCTGATGCAAAGAACTGATGAGTTATCTACTTAAATATGATGAACAAAACGACTTACGTATTTTAAACATGCTAACCTTTAGCCCGGTAAGCAAATTAAAAAAAAAACGCAATATGTAGGCTACACGAGAACGGAGACGTCGAGTAACCAAAACAAATGCGTTAAACAAATTCGTACACGTTATTTATCAATTTAACTTTAGAATTAAAGGATATACAACGAGAAACAACGTTTGACAACCTTTAAACAGTTTTAATAACTATCTCAAAAATTGTCGCTCTGATGCAAACAACTGATGAGTTATCTACTTAAATTTGTTGAACAAAACTACTTACGTATTTTAAACATGCTAACCTTTAGCCCGGTAAGCAAATTAAAAAAAAAAACGCAATATGTAGGCTACACGAGAACGGAGACGTCGAAAAACCAAAACAAATGCGTTAAACAAATTCGTACACGCTATTTATCAATTTAACTCTAGAATTAAAGGATATACAACGAGAAACAACGTTTGACAACCTTTAAAGAGTTTTAATAACTATCTCAAAAATTATCGCTCTGATGCAAACAACTGATGAGTTATCTACTTAAATATGATGAACAAAACGACTTACGTATTTTAAACATGCTAACCTTTAGCCCGGTAAGCAAATTAAAAAAAAAACGCAATATGTAGGCTACACGAGAACGGAGACGTCGAGTAACCAAAACAAATGCGTTAAACAAATTCGTACACGTTATTTATCAATTTAACTCTAGAATTAAAGGATATACAACGAGAAACAACGTTCGACAACCTTTAAACAGTTTTAATAACTATCTCAAAAATTATTGCTCTGATGCAAACAACTGATGAGTTATCTACTTAAATATGATGAACAAAACGACTTACGTATTTTAAGCATGCTAACCTTTAGCCCGGTAAGCAAATTAAAAAGAAAACGCAATATGTAGGCTACACGAGAACGGAGACGTCGAGTAACCAAAACAAATGCGTTAAACAAATTCGTACACGTTATTTATCAATTTAACTCTAGAATTAAAGGATATACAACGAGAAACAACGTTTGACAACCTTTAAACAGTTTTAATAACTATCTCAAAAATTATCGCTCTGATGCAAACAACTGATGAGTTATCTACTTAAATTTGTTGAACAAAACGACTTACGTATTTTAAACATGCTAACCTTTAGCCCGGTAAGCAAATTAAAAAAAAAACCCAATATGTAGGCTACACGAGAACGGAGACGTCGAGTAACCAAAACAAATGCGTTAAACAAATTCGTACACGTTATTTATCAATTTAACTCTAGAATTAAAGGATATACAACGAGAAACAACGTTTGACAACCTTTAAACAGTTTTAATAACTATCTCAAAAATTATCGCTCTGATGCAAACAACTGATGAGTTATCTACTTAAATATGATGAACAAAACGACTTACGTATTTTAAACATGCTAACCTTTAGCCCGGTAAGCAAATTAAAAAAAAAACGCAATATGTAGGCTACACGAGAACGGAGACGTCGAGTAACCAAAACAAATGCGTTAAACAAATTCGTACACGTTATTTATCAATTTAACTCTAGAATTAAAGGATATACAACGAGAAACAACGTTTGACAACCTTTAAACAGTTTTAATAACTATCTCAAAAATTATCGCTCTGATGCACACAACTGATGAGTTATCTACTTAAATTTGATGAACAAAACGACTTACGTATTTTAAACATGCTAACCTTTAGCCCGGTAAGCAAATTAAAAAAAAAACGCAATATGTAGGCTACACGAGAACGGAGACGTCGAGTAACCAAAACAAATGCGTTAAACAAATTCGTACACGTTATTTATCAATTTAACTCTAGAATTAAAGGATATACAACGAGAAACAACGTTTGACAACCCTTAAACAGTTTTAATAACTATCTCAAAAATTGTCGCTCTGATGCAAACAACTGATGAGTTATATACTTAAATTTGTTGAACAAAACGACTTACGTATTTTAAACATGCTAACCTTTAGCCCGGTAAGCAAATTAAAAAAAAACGCAATATGTAGGCTACACGAGAACGGAGACGTCGAGTAACCAAAACAAATGCGTTAAACAAATTCGTACACGTTTTTTATCAATTTAACTCTAGAATTAAAGGATATACAACGAGAAACAACGTTTGACAACCTTTAAACAGTTTTAATAACTATCTCAAAAATTATCGCTCTGATGCAAACAACTGATGAGTTATCTACTTAAATTTGATGAACAAAACGACTTACGTATTTTAAACATGCTAACCTTTAGCCCGGTAAGCAAATTAAAAAAAAAAACGCAATATGTAGGCTACACGAGAACGGAGACGTCGAGTAACCAAAACAAATGCGTTAAACAAATTCGTACACGTTATTTATCAATTTAACTCTAGAATTAAAGGATATACAACGAAAAACAACGTTTGACAACCTTTAAACAGTTTTAATAACTATCTCAAAAATTATCGCTCTGATGCAAACAACTGATGAGTTATCTACTTAAATATGATGAACAAAACGACTTACGTATTTTAAACATGCTAACCTTTAGCCCGGTAAGCAAATTAAAAAAAAAACGCAATATGTAGGCTACACGAGAACGGAGACGTCGAGTAACCAAAACAAATGCGTTAAACAAATTCGTACACGTTATTTATCAATTTAACTCTAGAATTAAAGGATATACAACGAGAAACAACGTTTGACAACCTTTAAACAGTTTTAATAACTATCTCAAAAATTATCGCTCTGATGCAAACAACTGATGAGTTATCTACTTAAATTTGATGAACAAAACGACTTACGTATTTTAAACATGCTAACCTTTAGCCCGGTAAGCAAATTAAAAAAAAAACGCAATATGTAGGCTACACGAGAACGGAGACGTCGAGTAACCAAAACAAATGCGTTAAACAAATTCGTACACGTTATTTATCAATTTAACTCTAGAATTAAAGGATATACAACGAGAAACAACGTTTGACAACCTTTAAACAGTTTTAATAACTATCTCAAAAATTATCGCTCTGATGCAATCAACTGATGAGTTATCTACTTAAATTTGTTGAACAAAACGACTTACGTATTTTAAACATGCTAACCTTTAGCCCGGTAAGCAAATTAAAAAAAAAACGCAATATGTAGGCTACACGAGAACAGAGACGTCGAGTAACCAAAACAAATGCGTTAAACAAATTCGTACACGTTATTTATCAATTTAACTCTAGAATTAAAGGATATACAACGTGAAACAACGTTTGACAACCTTTAAACTGTTTTAATAACTATCTCAAAAATTATCGCTCTGATACAAACAACTGATGAGTTATCTACTTAAATATGATGAAAAAAACGACTTACGTATTTTAAACATGCTAACCTTTAGCCCGGTAAGCAAATTAAAAAAAAAAACGCAATATGTGGGCTACACGAGAACGGAAATTCGGAATTTCTTCTGATGCAAACAACTGATGAGTTATCTACTTAAATTTGATGAACAAAACGACTTACGTATTTTAAACATGCTATTCTTTAGCCCGGTAAGCAAATTAAAAAAAAAAACGCAATATGTAGGCTACACGAGAACGGAGACATCGAGTAACCAAAACAAATGCGTTAAACAAATTCGTACATGTTATTTATCAATTTAACTCTAGAATTAAAGGATGTACAACGAGAAACAACGTTTGACAACCTTTAAACAGTTTTAATAACTATCTCAAAAATTATCGCTCTGATGCAAACAACTGATGAGTTATCTACTTAAATTTGATGAACAAAACGACTTACGTATTTTAAACATGCTAACCTTTAGCCCGGTAAGCAAATTAAAAAAAAAACGCAATATGTAGGCTACACGAGAACGGAGACGTCGAGTAACCAAAACAAATGCGTTAAACAAATTCGTACACGTTATTTATCAATTTAACTCTAGAGTTAAAGGATATACAACGAGAAACAACGTTTGACAACCTTTAAACAGTTTTAATAACTATCTCAAAAATTATCGCTCTGATGCAAACAACTGATGAGTTATCTACTTAAATTTGATGAACAAAACGACTTACGTATTTTAAACATGCTAACCTTTAGCCCGGTAAGCAAATTAAAAAAAAAAACGCAATATGTGGGCTACACGAGAACGGAGACGTCGAGTAACCAAAACAAATGAGTTAAACAAATTCGTACACGTTATTTATCAATTTAACTCTAGAATTAAAGTATATACAACGAGAAACAACGTTTGACAACCTTTAAACAGTTTTAATAACTATCTCAAAAATTATCGCTCTGATGCAAACAACTGATGAGTTATCTACTTAAATATGATGAACAAAGCGACTTACGTATTTTAAACATGCTAACCTTTAGCCCGGTAAGCAAATTAAAAAAAAAACGCAATATGTAGGCTACACGAGAACGGAGACGTCGAGTAACCAAAACAAATGCGTTAAACAAATTCGTACACGTTATTTATCAATTTAACTCTAGAATTAAAGGATATACAACGAGAAACAACGTTTGACAACCTTTAAACAGTTTTAATAACTATCTCAAAAATTATCGCTCTGATGCAAACAACTGATGAGTTATCTTCTTAAATATGATGAACAAAACGACTTACGTATTTTAAACATGCTAACCTTTAGCCCGGTAAGCAAATTAAAAAAAAAACGCAATATGTAGGCTACACGAGAACGGAGACGTCGAGTAACCAAAACAAATGCGTTAAACAAATTCGTACACGTTATTTATCAATTTAACTCTAGAATTAAAGGATATACAAAGAGAAACAACGTTTGACAACCTTTAAACAGTTTTAATAACTATCTCAAAAATTGTCGCTCTGATGCAAACAACTGATGAGTTATCTACTTAAATTTGATGAACAATACGACTTACGTATTTTAAACATGCTAACCTTTAGCCCGGTAAGCAAATTAAAAAAAAAACGCAATATGTGGGCTACACGAGAACGGAGACGTCGAGTAACCAAAACAAATGCGTTAAACAAATTCGTACACGTTATTTATCAATTTAACTCTAGGATTAAAGGATATACAACGAGAAACAACGTTTGACAACCTTTAAACAGTTTTAATAACTATCTCAAAAATTGTCGCTCTGATGCAAACAACTGATGAGTTATCTACTTAAATTTGATGAACAAAACGACTTACGTATTTTAAACATGCTAACCTTTAGCCCGGTAAGCAAATTAAAAAAAAAAACGCAATATGTAGGCTACACGAGAACGGAGACGTCGAGTAACCAAAACAAATGCGTTAAACAAATTCGTACACGTTATTTATCAATTTAACTCTAGAATTAAAGGATATACAACGAGAAACAACGTTTGACAACCTTTAAACAGTTTTAATAACTATCTCAAAAATTATCGCTCTGATGCAAACAACTGATGAGTTATCTACTTAAATATGATGAACAAAACGACTTACGTATTTTAAGCATGCTAACCTTTAGCCCGGTAAGCAAATTAAAAAAAAAACGCAATATGCAGGCTACACGAGAACGGAGACGTCAAGTAACCAAAACAAATGCGTTAAACAAATTCGTACACGTTATTTATCAATTTAACTCTAGAATTAAAGGATATACAACGAGAAACAACGTTTGACAACCTTTAAACAGTTTTAATAACTATCTCAAAAATTATCGCTCTGATGCAAACAACTGATGAGTTATCTACTTAAATTTGTTGAACAAAACGGCTTACGTATTTTAAACATGCTAACCTTTAGCCCGGTAAGCAAATTTAAAAAAAACGCAATATGTAGGCTACACGAGAACGGAGACGTCGAGTAACCAAAACAAATGCGTTAAACAAATTCGTACACGTTATTTATCAATTTAACTCTAGAATTAAAGGATATACAACGAGAAACAACGTTTGACAACCTTTAAACAGTTTTAATAACTATCTCAAAAATTATCGCTCTGATGCAAACAACTGATGAGTTATCTACTCAAATTTGTTGAACAAAACGACTTACGTATTTTAAACATGCTAACCTTTAGCCCGGTAAGCAAATTAAAAAAAAAACGCAATATGTAGGCTACACGAGAACGGAGACGTCGAGTAACCAAAACAAATGCGTTAAACAAATTCGTACACGTTATTTATCAATTTAACTCTAGAATTAAAGGATATACAACGAGAAACAACGTTTGACAACCCTTAAACAGTTTTAATAACTATCTCAAAAATTGTCGCTCTGATGCAAACAACTGATGAGTTATCTACTTAAATTTGTTGAACAAAACGACTTACGTATTTTAAACATGCTAACCTTTAGCCCGGTAAGCAAATTAAAAAAAAAACGCAATATGTAGGCTACACGAGAACGGAGACGTCGAGTAACCAAAACAAATGCGTTAAACAAATTCGTACACGTTTTTTATCAATTTAACTCTAGAATTAAAGGATATACAACAAGAAACAACGTTTGACAACCTTTAAACAGTTTTAATAACTATCTCAAAAATTATCGCTCTGATGCAAACAACTGATGAGTTATCTACTTAAATTTGATGAACAAAACGACTTACGTATTTTAAACATGCTAACCTTTAGCCCGGTAAGCAAATTAAAAAAAAAACGCAATATGTAGGCTACACGAGAACGGAGACGTCGAGTAACCAAAACAAATGCGTTAAACAAATTCGTACACGTTATTTATCAATTTAACTCTAGAATTAAAGGATATACAACGAGAAACAACGTTTGACAACCTTTAAACAGTTTTAATAACTATCTCAAAAATTATCGCTCTGATGCAAACAACTGATGAGTTATCTACTTAAATATGATGAACAAAACGACTTACGTATTTTAAACATGCTAACCTTTAGCCCGGTAAGCAAATTAAAAAAAAAACGCAATATGTAGGCTACACGAGAACGGAGACGTCGAGTAACCAAAACAAATGCGTTAAACAAATTCGTACACGTTATTTATCAATTTAACTCTAGAATTAAAGGATATACAACGAGAAACAACGTTTGACAACCTTTAAACAGTTTTAATAACTATCTCAAAAATTATCGCTCTGATGCAAACAACTGATGAGTTATCTACTTAAATTTGATGAACAAAACGACTTACGTATTTTAAACATGCTAACCTTTAGCCCGGTAAGCAAATTAAAAAAAAACGCAATATGTAGGCTACACGAGAATGGAGACGTCGAGTAACCAAAACAAATGCGTTAAACAAATTCGTACACGTTATTTATCAATTTAACTCTAGAATTAAAGGATATACAACGAGAAACAACGTTTGACAACCTTTAAACAGTTTTAATAACTATCTCAAAAATTATCGCTCTGATGCAATCAACTGATGAGTTATCTACTTAAATTTGTTGAACAAAACGACTTACGTATTTTAAACATGCTAACCTTTAGCCCGGTAAGCAAATTAAAAAAAAAACGCAATATGTAGGCTACACGAGAACAGAGACGTCGAGTAACCAAAACAAATGCGTTAAACAAATTCGTACACGTTATTTATCAATTTAACTCTAGAATTAAAGGATATACAACGTGAAACAACGTTTGACAACCTTTAAACTGTTTTAATAACTATCTCAAAAATTATCGCTCTGATACAAACAACTGATGAGTTATCTACTTAAATATGATGAACAAAACGACTTACGTATTTTAAACATGCTAACCTTTAGCCCGGTAAGCAAATTAAAAAAAAAAACGCAATATGTGGGCTACACGAGAACGGAAATTCGGAATTTCTTCTGATGCAAACAACTGATGAGTTATCTACTTAAATTTGATGAACAAAACGACATACGTATTTTAAACATGCTATTCTTTAGCCCGGTAAGCAAATTAAAAAAAAAACGCAATATGTAGGCTACACGAGAACGGAGACATCGAGTAACCAAAACAAATGCGTTAAACAAATTCGTACATGTTATTTATCAATTTAACTCTAGAATTAAAGGATGTACAACGAGAAACAACGTTTGACAACCTTTAAACAGTTTTAATAACTATCTCAAAAATTATCGCTCTGATGCAAACAACTGATGAGTTATCTACTTAAATTTGATGAACAAAACGACTTACGTATTTTAAACATGCTAACCTTTAGCCCGGTAAGCAAATTAAAAAAAAAAACGCAATATGTGGGCTACACGAGAACGGAGACGTCGAGTAACCAAAACAAATGAGTTAAACAAATTCGTACACGTTATTTATCAATTTAACTCTAGAATTAAAGGATATACAAAGAGAAACAACGTTTGACAACCTTTAAACAGTTTTAATAACTATCTCAAAAATTATCGCTCTGATGCAAACAACTGATGAGTTATCTACTTAAATTTGATGAACAAAACGACTTACGTATTTTAAACATGCTAACCTTTAGCCCGGTAAGCAAATTAAAAAAAAAACGCAATATGTAGGCTACACGAGAACGGAGACGTCGAGTAACCAAAACAAATGCGTTAAACAAATTCGTACACGTTATTTATCAATTTAACTCTAGAGTTAAAGGATATACAACGAGAAACAACGTTTGACAACCTTTAAACAGTTTTAATAACTATCTCAAAAATTATCGCTCTGATGCAAACAACTGATGAGTTATCTACTTAAATTTGATGAACAAAACGACTTACGTATTTTAAACATGCTAACCTTTAGCCCGGTAAGCAAATTAAAAAAAAAAACGCAATATGTGGGCTACACGAGAACGGAGACGTCGAGTAACCAAAACAAATGAGTTAAACAAATTCGTACACGTTATTTATCAATTTAACTCTAGAATTAAAGTATATACAACGAGAAACAACGTTTGACAACCTTTAAACAGTTTTAATAACTATCTCAAAAATTATCGCTCTGATGCAAACAACTGATGAGTTATCTACTTAAATATGATGAACAAAGCGACTTACGTATTTTAAACATGCTAACCTTTAGCCCGGTAAGCAAATTAAAAAAAAAACGCAATATGTAGGCTACACGAGAACGGAGACGTCGAGTAACCAAAACAAATGCGTTAAACAAATTCGTACACGTTATTTATCAATTTAACTCTAGAATTAAAGGATATACAACGAGAAACAACGTTTGACAACCTTTAAACAGTTTTAATAACTATCTCAAAAATTATCGCTCTGATGCAAACAACTGATGAGTTATCTACTTAAATATGATGAACAAAACGACTTACGTATTTTAAACATGCTAACCTTTAGCCCGGTAAGCAAATTAAAAAAAAAACGCAATATGTAGGCTACACGAGAACGGAGACGTCGAGTAACCAAAACAAATGCGTTAAACAAATTCGTACACGTTATTTATCAATTTAACTCTAGAATTAAAGGATATACAAAGAGAAACAACGTTTGACAACCTTTAAACAGTTTTAATAACTATCTCAAAAATTGTCGCTCTGATGCAAACAACTGATGAGTTATCTACTTAAATTTGATGAACAATACGACTTACGTATTTTAAACATGCTAACCTTTAGCCCGGTAAGCAAATTAAAAAAAAAACGCAATATGTGGGCTACACGAGAACGGAGACGTCGAGTAACCAAAACAAATGCGTTAAACAAATTCGTACACGTTATTTATCAATTTAACTCTAGGATTAAAGGATATACAACGAGAAACAACGTTTGACAACCTTTAAACAGTTTTAATAACTATCTCAAAAATTGTCGCTCTGATGCAAACAACTGATGAGTTATCTACTTAAATTTGATGAACAAAACGACTTACGTATTTTAAACATGCTAACCTTTAGCCCGGTAAGCAAATTAAAAAAAAAACGCAATATGTAGGCTACACGAGAACGGAGACGTCGAGTAACCAAAACAAATGCGTTAAACAAATTCGTACACGTTATTTATCAATTTAACTCTAGAATTAAAGGATATACAACGAGAAACAACGTTTGACAACCTTTAAACAGTTTTAATAACTATCTCAAAAATTATCGCTCTGATGCAAACAACTGATGAGTTATCTACTTAAATATGATGAACAAAACGACTTACGTATTTTAAGCATGCTAACCTTTAGCCCGGTAAGCAAATTAAAAAAAAAAACGCAATATGTAGGCTACACGAGAACGGAGACGTCAAGTAACCAAAACAAATGCGTTAAACAAATTCGTACACGTTATTTATCAATTTAACTCTAGAATTAAAGGATATACAACGAGAAACAACGTTTGACAACCTTTAAACAGTTTTAATAACTATCTCAAAAATTATCGCTCTGATGCAAACAACTGATGAGTTATCTACTTAAATTTGTTGAACAAAACGGCTTACGTATTTTAAACATGCTAACCTTTAGCCCGGTAAGCAAATTAAAAAAAAACGCAATATGTAGGCTACACGAGAACGGAGACGTCGAGTAACCAAAACAAATGCGTTAAACAAATTCGTACACGTTATTTATCAATTTAACTCTAGAATTAAAGGATATACAACGAGAAACAACGTTTGACAACCTTTAAACAGTTTTAATAACTATCTCAAAAATTATCGCTCTGATGCAAACAACTGATGAGTTATCTACTCAAATTTGTTGAACAAAACGACTTACGTATTTTAAACATGCTAACCTTTAGCCCGGTAAGCAAATTAAAAAAAAAACGCAATATGTAGGCTACACGAGAACGGAGACGTCGAGTAACCAAAACAAATGCGTTAAACAAATTCGTACACGTTATTTATCAATTTAACTCTAGAATTAAAGGATATACAACGAGAAACAACGTTTGACAACCTTTAAACAGTTTTAATAACTATCTCAAAAATTATCGCTCTGATGCAAACAACTGATGAGTTATCTACTTAAATTTGATGAACAAAACGACTTACGTATTTTAAACATGCTAACCTTTAGCCCGGTAAGCAAATTAAAAAAAAACGCAATATGTAGGCTACACGAGAACGGAGACGTCGAGTAACCAAAACAAATGCGTTAAACAAATTCGTACACGTTATTTATCAATTTAACTCTAGAATTAAAGGATATACAACGAGAAACAACGTTTGACAACCTTTAAAGAGTTTTAATAACTATCTCAAAAATTATCGCTCTGATGCAATCAACTGATGAGTTATCTACTTAAATTTGTTGAACAAAACGACTTACGTATTTTAAACATGCTAACCTTTAGCCCGGTAAGCAAATTAAAAAAAAAACGCAATATGTAGGCTACACGAGAACAGAGACGTCGAGTAACCAAAACAAATGCGTTAAACAAATTCGTACACGTTATTTATCAATTTAACTCTAGAATTAAAGGATATACAACGTGAAACAACGTTTGACAACCTTTAAACTGTTTTAATAACTATCTCAAAAATTATCGCTCTGATACAAACAACTGATGAGTTATCTACTTAAATATGATGAACAAAACGACTTACGTATTTTAAACATGCTAACCTTTAGCCCGGTAAGCAAATTAAAAAAAAAAACGCAATATGTGGGCTACACGAGAACGGAAATTCGGAATTTCTTCTGATGCAAACAACTGATGAGTTATCTACTTAAATTTGATGAACAAAACGACATACGTATTTTAAACATGCTATTCTTTAGCCCGGTAAGCAAATTAAAAAAAAAACGCAATATGTAGGCTACACGAGAACGGAGACATCGAGTAACCAAAACAAATGCGTTAAACAAATTCGTACATGTTATTTATCAATTTAACTCTAGAATTAAAGGATGTACAACGAGAAACAACGTTTGACAACCTTTAAACAGTTTTAATAACTATCTCAAAAATTATCGCTCTGATGCAAACAACTGATGAGTTATCTACTTAAATTTGATGAACAAAACGACTTACGTATTTTAAACATGCTAACCTTTAGCCCGGTAAGCAAATTAAAAAAAAAAACGCAATATGTGGGCTACACGAGAACGGAGACGTCGAGTAACCAAAACAAATGAGTTAAACAAATTCGTACACGTTATTTATCAATTTAACTCTAGAATTAAAGGATATACAAAGAGAAACAACGTTTGACAACCTTTAAACAGTTTTAATAACTATCTCAAAAATTATCGCTCTGATGCAAACAACTGATGAGTTATCTACTTAAATTTGATGAACAAAACGACTTACGTATTTTAAACATGCTAACCTTTAGCCCGGTAAGCAAATTAAAAAAAAAACGCAATATGTAGGCTACACGAGAACGGAGACGTCGAGTAACCAAAACAAATGCGTTAAACAAATTCGTACACGTTATTTATCAATTTAACTCTAGAGTTAAAGGATATACAACGAGAAACAACGTTTGACAACCTTTAAACAGTTTTAATAACTATCTCAAAAATTATCGCTCTGATGCAAACAACTGATGAGTTATCTACTTAAATTTGATGAACAAAACGACTTACGTATTTTAAACATGCTAACCTTTAGCCCGGTAAGCAAATTAAAAAAAAAAACGCAATATGTGGGCTACACGAGAACGGAGACGTCGAGTAACCAAAACAAATGAGTTAAACAAATTCGTACACGTTATTTATCAATTTAACTCTAGAATTAAAGTATATACAACGAGAAACAACGTTTGACAACCTTTAAACAGTTTTAATAACTATCTCAAAAATTATCGCTCTGATGCAAACAACTGATGAGTTATCTACTTAAATATGATGAACAAAGCGACTTACGTATTTTAAACATGCTAACCTTTAGCCCGGTAAGCAAATTAAAAAAAAAAACGCAATATGTAGGCTACACGAGAACGGAGACGTCGAGTAACCAAAACAAATGCGTTAAACAAATTCGTACACGTTATTTATCAATTTAACTCTAGAATTAAAGGATATACAACGAGAAACAACGTTTGACAACCTTTAAACAGTTTTAATAACTATCTCAAAAATTATCGCTCTGATGCAAACAACTGATGAGTTATCTACTTAAATATGATGAACAAAACGACTTACGTATTTTAAACATGCTAACCTTTAGCCCGGTAAGCAAATTAAAAAAAAAACGCAATATGTAGGCTACACGAGAACGGAGACGTCGAGTAACCAAAACAAATGCGTTAAACAAATTCGTACACGTTATTTATCAATTTAACTCTAGAATTAAAGGATATACAAAGAGAAACAACGTTTGACAACCTTTAAACAGTTTTAATAACTATCTCAAAAATTGTCGCTCTGATGCAAACAACTGATGAGTTATCTACTTAAATTTGATGAACAATACGACTTACGTATTTTAAACATGCTAACCTTTAGCCCGGTAAGCAAATTAAAAAAAAAACGCAATATGTGGGCTACACGAGAACGGAGACGTCGAGTAACCAAAACAAATGCGTTAAACAAATTCGTACACGTTATTTATCAATTTAACTCTAGGATTAAAGGATATACAAAGAGAAACAACGTTTGACAACCTTTAAACAGTTTTAATAACTATCTCAAAAATTGTCGCTCTGATGCAAACAACTGATGAGTTATCTACTTAAATTTGATGAACAAAACGACTTACGTATTTTAAACATGCTAACCTTTAGCCCGGTAAGCAAATTAAAAAAAAAACGCAATATGTAGGCTACACGAGAACGGAGACGTCGAGTAACCAAACCAAATGCGTTAAACAAATTCGTACACGTTATTTATCAATTTAACTCTAGAATTAAAGGATATACAACGAGAAACAACGTTTGACAACCTTTAAACAGTTTTAATAACTATCTCAAAAATTATCGCTCTGATGCAAACAACTGATGAGTTATCTACTTAAATATGATGAACAAAACGACTTACGTATTTTAAGCATGCTAACCTTTAGCCCGGTAAGCAAATTAAAAAAAAAACGCAATATGTAGGCTACACGAGAACGGAGACGTCAAGTAACCAAAACAAATGCGTTAAACAAATTCGTACACGTTATTTATCAATTTAACTCTAGAATTAAAGGATATACAACGAGAAACAACGTTTGACAACCTTTAAACAGTTTTAATAACTATCTCAAAAATTATCGCTCTGATGCAAACAACTGATGAGTTATCTACTTAAATTTGTTGAACAAAACGGCTTACGTATTTTAAACATGCTAACCTTTAGCCCGGTAAGCAAATTAAAAAAAAACGCAATATGTAGGCTACACGAGAACGGAGACGTCGAGTAACCAAAACAAATGCGTTAAACAAATTCGTACACGTTATTTATCAATTTAACTCTAGAATTAAAGGATATACAACGAGAAACAACGTTTGACAACCTTTAAACAGTTTTAATAACTATCTCAAAAATTATCGCTCTGATGCAAACAACTGATGAGTTATCTACTCAAATTTGTTGAACAAAACGACTTACGTATTTTAAACATGCTAACCTTTAGCCCGGTAAGCAAATTAAAAAAAAAACGCAATATGTAGGCTACACGAGAACGGAGACGTCGAGTAACCAAAACAAATGCGTTAAACAAATTCGTACACGTTATTTATCAATTTAACTCTAGAATTAAAGGATATACAACGAGAAACAACGTTTGACAACCTTTAAACAGTTTTAATAACTATCTCAAAAATTATCGCTCTGATGCAAACAACTGATGAGTTATCTACTTAAATTTGATGAACAAAACGACTTACGTATTTTAAACATGCTAACCTTTAGCCCGGTAAGCAAATTAAAAAAAAAAAGCAATATGTAGGCTACACGAGAACGGAGACGTCGAGTAACCAAAACAAATGCGTTAAACAAATTCGTACACGTTATTTATCAATTTAACTCTAGAATTAAAGGATATACAACGAGAAACAACGTTTGACAACCTTTAAACAGTTTTAATAACTATCTCAAAAATTATCGCTCTGATGCAAACAACTGATGACTTATCTACTTAAATATGATGAACAAAACGACTTACGTATTTTAAACATGCTAACCTTTAGCCCGGTAAGCAAATTAAAAAAAAACGCAATATGTAGGCTACACGAGAACGGAGACGTCGAGTAACCAAAACAAATGCGTTAAACAAATTCGTACACGTTATTTATCAATTTAACTCTAGAATTAAAGGATATACAACGAGAAACAACGTTTGACAACCTTTAAACAGTTTTAATAACTATCTCAAAAATTGTCGCTCTGATGCAAACAACTGATGAGTTATCTACTTAAATTTGTTGAACAAAACGACTTACGTATTTTAAACATGCTAACCTTTAGCCCGGTAAGCAAATTAAAAAAAAAACGCAATATGTAGGCTAAACGAGAACGGAGACGTCGAGTAACCAAAACAAATGCGTTAAACAAATTCGTACACGTTATTTATCAATTTAACTCTAGAATTAAAGGATATACAACGAGAAACAACGTTTGACAACCTTTAAACAGTTTTAATAACTATATCAAAAATTATCGCTCTGATGCAAACAACTGATGAGTTATCTACTTAAATATGATGAACAAAATGACTTACGTATTTTAAACATGCTAACCTTTAGCCCGGTAAGCAAATTAAAAAAAAAACGCAATATGTAGGCTACACGAGAACGGAGACGTCGAGTAACCAAAACAAATGCGTTAAACAAATTCGTACACGCTATTTATCAATTTAACTCTAGAATTAAAGGATATACAACGAGAAACAACGTTTGACAACCTTTAAACAGTTTTAATAACTATCTCAAAAATTATCGCTCTGATGCAAACAACTGATGAATTATCTACTTAAATTTGATGAACAAAACGACTTACGTATTTTAAACATGCTAACCTTTAGCCCGGTAAGCAAATTAAAAAAAAAAAACGCAATATGTAGAATTAAAGGATATACAACGAGAAACAACGTTTGACAACCTTTAAACAGTTTTAATAACTATCTCAAAAATTGTCGCTCTGATGAAAACAACTGATGAGTTATCTACTTAAATTTGTTGAACAAAACGACTTACGTATTTTAAGCATGCTAACCTTTAGCCCGGTAAGCAAATTAAAAAAAACGCAATATGTAGGCTACACGAGAACGGAGACGTCGAGTAACCAAAACAAATGCGTTAAACAAATTCGTACACGTTATTTATCAATTTAACTCTAGAATTAAAGGATATACAACGAGAAACAACGTTTGACAACCTTTAAACAGTTTTAATAACTATCTCAAAAATTGTCGCTCTGATGCAAACAACTGATGAGTTATCTACTTAAATTTGATGAACAAAACGACTTACGTATTTTAAACATGCTAACCTTTAGCCCGGTAAGCAAATTAAAAAAAAAAACGCAATATGTAGGCTACACGAGAACGGAGACGTCGAGTAACCAAAACAAATGCGTTAAACAAATTCGTACACGTTATTTATCAATTTAACTCTAGAATTAAAGGATATACAACGAGAAACAACGTTTGACAACCTTTAAACAGTTTTAATAACTATCTCAAAAATTATCGCTCTGATGCAAACAACTGATGAGTTATCTACTTAAATATGATGAACAAAACGACTTACGTATTTTAAACATGCTAACCTTTAGCCCGGTAAGCAAATTAAAAAAAAAACGCAATATGTAGGCTACACGAGAACGGAGACGTCGAGTAACCAAAACAAATGCGTTAAACAAATTCGTACACGTTATTTATAAATTTAACTCTAGAATTAAAGGATATACAACGAGAAACAACGTTTGACAACCTTTAAACAGTTTTAATAACTATCTCAAAAATTGTCGCTCTGATACAAACAACTGATGAGTTATCTACTTAAATATGATGAACAAAACGACTTACGTATTTTAAACATGCTAACCTTTAGCCCGGTAAGCAAATTAAAAAAAAAAACGCAATATGTGGGCTACACGAGAACGGAAATTCGGAATTTCTTCTGATGCAAACAACTGATGAGTTATCTACTTAAATTTGATTAACAAAACGACTTACGTATTTTAAACATGCTATTCTTTAGCCCGGTAAGCAAATTAAAAAAAAAACGCAATATGTAGGCTACACGAGAACGGAGACGTCGAGTAACCAAAACAAATGCGTTAAACAAATTCGTACATGTTATTTATCAATTTAACTCTAGAATTAAAGGATGTACAACGAGAAAAAACGTTTTGACAACCTTTAAACAGTTTTTAATAACTATCTCAAAAATTATCGCTCTGATGCAAACAACTGATGAGTTATCTACTTAAATTTGATGAACAAAAACGACTTACGTATTTTAAAACATGCTAACCTTTAGCCCGGTAAGCAAATTAAAAAAAAAACGCAATATGTAGGCTACACGAGAACGGAGACGTCGAGTAACCAAAACAAATGCGTTAAACAAATTCGTACACGTTATTTATCAATTTAACTCTAGAGTTAAAGGATATACAACGAGAAACAACGTTTGACAACCTTTAAACAGTTTTAATAACTATCTCAAAAATTATCGCTCTGATGCAAACAACTGATGAGTTATCTACTTAAATTTGATGAACAAAACGACTTACGTATTTTAAACATGCTAACCTTTTAGCCCGGTAAGCAAATTAAAAAAAAAAACGCAATATGTGGGCTACACGAGAACGGAGACCGTCGAGTAACCAAAACAAATGAGTTAAACAAATTCGTACACGTTATTTATCAATTTAACTCTAGAATTAAAGTATATACAACGAGAAACAACGTTTGACAACCTTTAAACAGTTTTAATAACTATCTCAAAAATTATCGTTTCTGATGCAAACAACTGATGAGTTATCTACTTAAATATGATGAACAAAACGACTTACGTATTTTAAAACATGCTAACCTTTAGCCCGGTAAGCAAATTAAAAAAAAAACGCAATATGTAGGCTACACGAGAACGGAGACGTCGAGTAACCAAAACAAATGCGTTAAACAAATTCGTACACGTTATTTATCAATTTAACTCTAGAATTAAAGGATATACAAAGAGAAACAACGTTTGACAACCTTTAACAGTTTTAATAACTATCTCAAAAATTGTCGCTCTGATGCAAACAACTGATGAGTTGTCTACTTAAATTTGATGAACAATACGACTTACGTATTTTAAACATGCTAACCTTTAGCCCGGTAAGCAAATTAAAAAAAAAAACGCAATATGTGGGCTACACGAGAAACGGAAATTCGGAATTTCTTCTGATGCAAACAACTGATGAGTTATCTACTTAAATTTGATGAACAAAGCGACTTACGTATTTTAAACATGCTAACCTTTAGCCCGGTAAGCAAATTAAAAAAAAAAACGCAATATGTAGGCTACACGAGAACGGAGGACGTCGAGTAACCCAAAACAAATGCGTTAAACAAATTCGTACACGTTTATTTATCAATTTAACTCTAGAATTAAAGGATATACAACGAGAAACAACGTTTGACAACCTTTAAACAGTTTTAATAACTATCTCAAAAATTATCGCTCTGATGCAAACAACTGATGAGTTATCTACTTAAATATGATGAACAAAACGACTTACGTATTTTTAACATGCTAACCTTTAGCCCGGTAAGCAAATTAAAAAAAAAACGCAATATGTAGGCTACACGAGAACGGAGACGTCGAGTAACCAAAACAAATGCGTTAAACAAATTCGTACACGTTATTTATCAATTTAACTCTAGAATTAAAGGATATACAAAGAGAAACAACGTTTGACAACCTTTAAACAGTTTTAATAACTATCTCAAAAATTGTCGCTCTGATGCAAACAACTGATGAGTTATCTACTTAAATTTGATGAACAATACGACTTACGTATTTTAAACATGCTAACCTTTAGCCCGGTAAGCAAATTAAAAAAAAAACGCAATATGTGGGCTACACGAGAACGGAGACGTCGAGTAACCAAAACAAATGCGTTAAACAAATTCGTACACGTTATTTATCAATTTAACTCTAGGATTAAAGGATATACAACGAGAAACAACGTTTGACAACCTTTAAACAGTTTTAATAACTATCTCAAAAATTGTCGCTCTGATGCAAACAACTGATGAGTTATCTACTTAAATTTGATGAACAAAACGACTTACGTATTTTAAACATGCTAACCTTTAGCCCGGTAAGCAAATTAAAAAAAAAACGCAATATGTAGGCTACACGAGAACGGAGACGTCGAGTAACCAAAACAAATGCGTTAAACAAATTCGTACACGTTATTTATCAATTTAACTCTAGAATTAAAGGATATACAACGAGAAACAACGTTTGACAACCTTTAAACAGTTTTAATAACTATCTCAAAAATTATCGCTCTGATGCAAACAACTGATGAGTTATCTACTTAAATATGATGAACAAAACGACTTACGTATTTTAAGCATGCTAACCTTTAGCCCGGTAAGCAAATTAAAAAAAAAACGCAATATGTAGGCTACACGAGAACGGAGACGTCGAGTAACCAAAACAAATGCGTTAAACAAATTCGTACACGTTATTTATCAATTTAACTCTAGAATTAAAGGATATACAACGAGAAACAACGTTTGACAACCTTTAAACAGTTTTAATAACTATCTCAAAAATTATCGCTCTGATGCAAACAACTGATGAGTTATCTACTTAAATTTGTTGAACAAAACGACTTACGTATTTTAAACATGCTAACCTTTAGCCCGGTAAGCAAATTAAAAAAAAAACGCAATATGTAGGCTACACGAGAACGGAGACGTCGAGTAACCAAAACAAATGCGTTAAACAAATTCGTACACGTTATTTATCAATTTAACTCTAGAATTAAAGGATATACAACGATAAACAACGTTTGACAACCTTTAAACAGTTTTAATAACTATCTCAAAAATTATCGCTCTGATGCAAACAACTGATGAGTTATCTACTCAAATTTGTTGAACAAAACGACTTACGTATTTTAAATATGCTAACCTTTAGCCCGGTAAGCAAATTAAAAAAAAAACGCAATATGTAGGCTACACGAGAACGGAGACGTCGAGTAACCAAAACAAATGCGTTAAACAAATTCGTACACGTTATTTATCAATTTAACTCTAGAATTAAAGGATATACAACGAGAAACAACGTTTGACAACCTTTAAACAGTTTTAATAACTATCTCAAAAATTATCGCTCTGATGCAAACAACTGATGAGTTATCTACTTAAATTTGATAAACAAAACGACTTACGTATTTTAAACATGCTAACCTTTAGCCCGGTAAGCAAATTAAAAAAAAAAAGCAATATGTAGGCTACACGAGAACGGAGACGTCGAGTAACCAAAACAAATGCGTTAAACAAATTCGTACACGTTATTTATCAATTTAACTCTAGAATTAAAGGATATACAACGAGAAACAACGTTTGACAACCTTTAAACAGTTTTAATAACTATCTCAAAAATTATCGCTCTGATGCAAACAACTGATGAGTTATCTACTTAAATATGATGAACAAAACGACTTACGTATTTTAAACATGCTAACCTTTAGCCCGGTAAGCAAATTAAAAAAAAAACGCAATATGTAGGCTACACGAGAACGGAGACGTCGAGTAACCAAAACAAATGCGTTAACCAAATTCGTACACGTTATTTATCAATTTAACTCTAGAATTAAAGGATATACAACGAGAAACAACGTTTGACAACCTTTAAACAGTTTTAATAACTATCTCAAAAATTGTCGCTCTGATGCAAACAACTGATGAGTTATCTACTTAAATTTGTTGAACAAAACGACTTACGTATTTTAAACATGCTAACCTTTAGCCCGGTAAGCAAATTAAAAAAAAAACGCAATATGTAGGCTAAACGAGAACGGAGACGTCGAGTAACCAAAACAAATGCGTTAAACAAATTCGTACACGTTATTTATCAATTTAACTCTAGAATTAAAGGATATACAACGAGAAACAACGTTTGACAACCTTTAAACAGTTTTAATAACTATCTCAAAAATTATCGCTCTGATGCAAACAACTGATGAGTTATCTACTTAAATATGATGAACAAAACGACTTACGTATTTTAAACATGCTAACCTTTAGCCCGGTAAGCAAATTAAAAAAAAAACGCAATATGTAGGCTACACGAGAACGGAGACGTCGAGTAACCAAAACAAATGCGTTAAACAAATTCGTACACGCTATTTATCAATTTAACTCTAGAATTAAAGGATATACAACGAGAAACAACGTTTGACAACCTTTAAACAGTTTTAATAACTATCTCAAAAATTATCGCTCTGATGCAAACAACTGATGAGTTATCTACTTAAATTTGATGAACAAAACGACTTACGTATTTTAAACATGCTAACCTTTAGCCCGGTAAGCAAATTAAAAAAAAAAACGCAATATGTAGGCTACACGAGAACGGAGACGTCGAGTAACCAAAACAAATGCGTTAAACAAATTCGTACACGCTATTTATCAATTTAACTCTAGGATTAAAGGATATACAACGAGAAACAACGTTTGACAACCTTTAAACAGTTTTAATAACTATCTCAAAAATTATCGCTCTGATGCAAACAACTGATGAGTTATCTACTTAAATATGATGAACAAAACGACTTACAAATTAAAAAAAAAAAACGCAATATGTGGGCTACACGAGAACGGAAATTCGGAATTTCTTCTGATGCAAACAACTGATGAGTTATCTACTTAAATTTGATGAACAAAACGACTTACGTATTTTAAACATGCTATTCTTTAGCCCGGCAAGCAAATTAAAAAAAAAACGCAATATGTAGGCTACACGAGATCGGAGACGTCGAGTAACCAAAACAAATGCGTTAAACAAATTCGTACATGTTATTTATCAATTTAACTCTAGAATTAAAGGATGTACAACGAGAAACAACGTTTGACAACCTTTAAACAGTTTTAATAACTATCTCAAAAATTATCGCTCTGATGCAAACAACTGATGAGTTATCTACTTAAATTTGATGAACAAAACGACTTACGTATTTTAAACATGCTAACCTTTAGCCCGGTAAGCAAATTAAAAAAAAAACGCAATATGTAGGCTACACGAGAACGGAGACGTCGAGTAACCAAAACAAATGCGTTAAACAAATTCGTACACGTTATTTATCAATTTAACTCTAGAGTTAAAGGATATACAACGAGAAACAACGTTTGACAACCTTTAAACAGTTTTAATAACTATCTCAAAAATTATCGCTCTGATGCAAACAACTGATGAGTTATCTACTTAAATTTGATGAACAAAACGACTTACGTATTTTAAACATGCTAACCTTTAGCCCGGTAAGCAAATTAAAAAAAAAAACGCAATATGTGGGCTACACGAGAACGGAGATGTCGAGTAACCAAAACAAATGAGTTAAACAAATTCGTACACGTTATTTATCAATTTAACTCTAGAATTAAAGTATATACAACGAGAAACAACGTTTGACAACCTTTAAACAGTTTTAATAACTATCTCAAAAATTATCGCTCTGATGCAAACAACTGATGAGTTATCTACTTAAATATGATGAACAAAGCTACTTACGTATTTTAAACATGCTAACCTTTAGCCCGGTAAGCAAATTAAAAAAAAACGCAATATGTAGGCTACACGAGAACGGAGACGTCGAGTGACCAAAACAAATGCGTTAAACAAATTCGTACACGTTATTTATCAATTTAACTCTAGAATTAAAGGATATACAACGAGAAACAACGTTTGACAACCTTTAAACAGTTTTAATAACTATCTCAAAAATTATCGCTCTGATGCAAACAACTGATGAGTTATCTACTTAAATATGATGAACAAAACGACTTACGTATTTTAAACATGCTAACCTTTAGCCCGGTAAGCAAATTAAAAAAAAAACGCAATATGTAGGCTACACGAGAACGGAGACGTCGAGTAACCAAAACAAATGCGTTAAACAAATTCGTACACGTTATTTATCAATTTAACTCTAGAATTAAAGGATATACAAAGAGAAACAACGTTTGACAACCTTTAAACAGTTTTAATAACTATCTCAAAAATTGTCGCTCTGATGCAAACAACTGATGAGTTATCTACTTAAATTTGATGAACAATACGACTTACGTATTTTAAACATGCTAACCTTTAGCCCGGTAAGCAAATTAAAAAAAAAAACGCAATATGTGGGCTACACGAGAACGGAGACGTCGAGTAACCAAAACAAATGCGTTAAACAAATTCGTACACGTTATTTATCAATTTAACTCTAGGATTAAAGGATATACAACGAGAAACAACGTTTGACAACCTTTAAACAGTTTTAATAACTATCTCAAAAATTGTCGCTCTGATGCAAACAACTGATGAGTTATCTACTTAAATTTGATGAACAAAACGACTTACGTATTTTAAACATGCTAACCTTTAGCCCGGTAAGCAAATTAAAAAAAAAACGCAATATGTAGGCTACACGAGAACGGAGACGTCGAGTAACCAAAACAAATGCGTTAAACAAATTCGTACACGTTATTTATCAATTTAACTCTAGAATTAAAGGATATACAACGAGAAACAACGTTGACAACCTTTAAACAGTTTTAATAACTATCTCAAAAATTATCGCTCTGATGCAAACAACTGATGAGTTATCTACTTAAATATGATGAACAAAACGACTTACGTATTTTAAGCATGCTAACCTTTAGCCCGGTAAGCAAATTAAAAAAAAAACGCAATATGTAGGCTACACGAGAACGGAGACGTCGAGTAACCAAAACAAATGCGTTAAACAAATTCGTACACGTTATTTATCAATTTAACTCTAGAATTAAAGGATATACAACGAGAAACAACGTTTGACAACCTTTAAACAGTTTTAATAACTATCTCAAAAATTATCGCTCTGATGCAAACAACTGATGAGTTATCTACTTAAATTTGTTGAACAAAACGACTTACGTATTTTAAACATGCTAACCTTTAGCCCGGTAAGCAAATTAAAAAAAAAAACGCAATATGTAGGCTACACGAGAACGGAGACGTCGAGTAACCAAAACAAATGCGTTAAACAAATTCGTACACGTTATTTATCAATTTAACTCTAGAATTAAAGGATATACAACGAGAAACAACGTTTGACAACCTTTAAACAGTTTTAATAACTATCTCAAAAATTATCGCTCTGATGCAAACAACTGATGAGTTATCTACTCAAATTTGTTGAACAAAACGACTTACGTATTTTAAACATGCTAACCTTTAGCCCGGTAAGCAAATAAAAAAAAAAAACGCAATATGTAGGCTACACGAGAACGGAGACGTCGAGTAACCAAAACAAATGCGTTAAACAAATTCGTACACGTTATTTATCAATTTAACTCTAGAATTAAAGGATATACAACGAGAAACAACGTTTGACAACCTTTAAACAGTTTTAATAACTATCTCAAAAATTATCGCTCTGATGCAAACAACTGATGAGTTATCTACTTAAATTTGATGAACAAAACGACTTACGTATTTTAAACATGCTAACCTTTAGCCCGGTAAGCAAATTAAAAAAAAAAAGCAATATGTAGGCTACACGAGAACGGAGACGTCGAGTAACCAAAACAAATGCGTTAAACAAATTCGTACACGTTATTTATCAATTTAACTCTAGAATTAAAGGATATACAACGAGAAACAACGTTTGACAACCTTTAAACAGTTTTAATAACTATCTCAAAAATTATCGCTCTGATGCAAACAACTGATGAGTTATCTACTTAAATATGATGAACAAAACGACTTACGTATTTTAAACATGCTAACCTTTAGCCCGGTAAGCAAATTAAAAAAAAAAACGCAATATGTAGGCTACACGAGAACGGAGACGTCGAGTAACCAAAACAAATGCGTTAAACAAATTCGTACACGTTATTTATCAATTTAACTCTAGAATTAAAGGATATACAACGAGAAACAACGTTTGACAACCTTTAAACAGTTTTAATAACTATCTCAAAAATTGTCGCTCTGATGCAAACAACTGATGAGTTATCTACTTAAATTTGTTGAACAAAACGACTTACGTATTTTAAACATGCTAACCTTTAGCCCGGTAAGCAAATTAAAAAAAAAACGCAATATGTAGGCTAAACGAGAACGGAGACGTCGAGTAACCAAAACAAATGCGTTAAACAAATTCGTACACGTTATTTATCAATTTAACTCTAGAATTAAAGGATATACAACGAGAAACAACGTTTGACAACCTTTAAACAGTTTTAATAACTATCTCAAAAATTATCGCTCTGATGCAAACAACTGATGAGTTATCTACTTAAATATGATGAACAAAACGACTTACGTATTTTAAACATGCTAACCTTTAGCCCGGTAAGCAAATTAAAAAAAAAACGCAATATGTAGGCTACACGAGAATGGAGACGTCGAGTAACCAAAACAAATGCGTTAAACAAATTCGTACACGCTATTTATCAATTTAACTCTAGAATTAAAGGATATACAACGAGAAACAACGTTTGACAACCTTTAAACAGTTTTAATAACTATCTCAAAAATTATCGCTCTGATGCAAACAACTGATGAGTTATCTACTTAAATTTGATGAACAAAACGACTTACGTATTTTAAACATGCTAACCTTTAGCCCGGTAAGCAAATTAAAAAAAAAAACGCAATATGTAGGCTACACGAGAACGGAGACGTCGAGTAACCAAAACAAATGCGTTAAACAAATTCGTACACGCTATTTATCAATTTAACTCTAGGATTAAAGGATATACAACGAGAAACAACGTTTGACAACCTTTAAACAGTTTTAATAACTATCTCAAAAATTATCGCTCTGATGCAAACAACTGATGAGTTATCTACTTAAATATGATGAACAAAACGACTTACGTATTTTGAACATGCTAACCTTTAGCCCGGTAAGCAAATTAAAAAAAAAACGCAATATGTAGGCTACACGAGAACGGAGACGTCGAGTAACCAAAACAAATGCGTTAAACAAATTCGTACACGTTATTTATCAATTTAACTCTAGAATTAAAGGATATACAACGAGAAACAACGTTTGACAACCTTTAAACAATTTTAATAACTATCTCAAAAATTGTCGCTCTGATGCAAACAACTGCTGAGTTATCTACTCAAATTTGTTGAACAAAACGACTTACGTATTTTAAACATGCTAACCTTTAGCCCGGTAAGCAAATTAAAAAAAAAACGCTATATGTGGGCTACACGAGAACGGAGGACGTCGAGTAACCAAAACAAATGCGTTAAACAAATTCGTACACGTTATTTATCAATTTAACTCTAGAATTAAAGGATATACAACGAGAAACAACGTTTGACAACCTTTAAACAGTTTTAATAACTATCTCAAAAATTGTTGCTCTGATGCAAACAACTGCTGAGTTATCTACTCAAATTTGTTGAACAAAACGACTTACGTATTTTAAACATGCTAACCTTTAGCCCGGTAAGCAAATTAAAAAAAAAAACGCAATATGTAGGCTACACGAGAACGGAGACGTCGAGTAACCAAAACAAATGCGTTAAACAAATTCGTACACGTTATCAACTTAACTCTAGAATTAAAGGATATACAACGAGAAACAACGTTTGACAACCTTTAAACAGTTTTAATAACTATCTCAAAAATTGTCGCTCTGATGCAAACAACTGCTGAGTTATCTACTCAAATTTGTTGAACAAAACGACTTACGTATTTTAAAACATGCTAACCTTTAGCCCGGTAAGCAAATTAAAAAAAAAAACGCAATATATAGGCTACACGAGAACGGAGACGTCGAGTAACCAAAACAAATGCGTTAAACAAATTCGTACACGTTATTTATCAATTTAACTCTAGAATTAAAGGATATACAACGAGAAACAACGTTTGACAACCTTTAAACAATTTTAATAACTATCTCAAAAATTGTCGCTCTGATGCAAACAACTGCTGAGTTATCTACTCAAATTTGTTGAACAAAACGACTTACGTATTTTAAACATGCTAACCTTTAGCCCGGTAAGCAAATTTAAAAAAAAACGCAATATGTAGGCTACACGAGAACGGAGACGTCGAGTAACAAAAACAAATGCGTTAAACAAATTCGTACACGTTATTTATCAATTTAACTCTAGAATTAAAGGATATACAACGAGAAACAACGTTTGACAACCTTTAAACAGTTTTAATAACTATCTCAAAAATTATCGCTCTGATGCAAACAACTGATGAGTTATCTACTTAAATATGATGAACAAAACGACTTACCTATTTTAAACATGCTAACCTTTAGCCCGGTAAGCAAATTAAAAAAAAAAAACGCAATATGTAGGCTACACGAGAACGGAGACGTCGAGTAACCAAAACAAATGCGTTAAACAAATTCGTACACGTTATTTATCAATTTAACTCTAGAATTAAAGGATATACAACGAGAAACAACGTTTGACAACCTTTAAACAGTTTTAATAACTATCTCAAAAATTATCGCTCTGATGCAAACAACTGATGAGTTATCTACTTAAATTTGATGAACAAAACGACTTACGTATTTTAAACATGCTAACCTTTAGCCCGGTAAGCAAATTAAAAAAAAAAACGCAATATGTAGGCTACACGAGAACGGAGACGTCGAGTAACCAAAACAAATGCGTTAAACAAATTCGTACACGTTATTTATCAATTTAACTCTAGAATTAAAGGATATACAACGAGAAACAACGTTTGACAACTTTTAAACAGTTTTAATAACTATCTCAAAAATTGTCACTCTGATGCAAACAACTGATGAGTTATCTACTTAAATTTGATGAACAAAACGACTTACGTATTTTAAACATGCTAACCTTTAGCCCGGTAAGCAAATTAAAAAAAAAAACGCAATATGTAGGCTACACGAGAACGGAGACGTCGAGTAACCAAAACAAATGCGTTAAACAAATTCGTACACGTTATTTATCAATTTAACTCTAGAATTAAAGGATATGCAACGAGAAACAACGTTTGACAACCTTTAAACAGTTTAAATAACTATCTCAAAAATTGTCGCTCTGATGCAAACAACTGATGAGTTATCTACTTAAATTTGATGAACAAAACGACTTACGTATTTTAAACATGCTAACCTTTAGCCCGGTAAGCAAATTAAAAAAAAAACGCAATATGTAGGCTACACGAGAACGGAGACGTCGAGTAACCAAAACAAATGCGTTAAACAAATTCGTACACGTTATTTATCAATTTAACTCTAGAATTAAAGGATATACAACGAGAAACAACGTTTGACAACCTTTAAACAGTTTTAATAACTATCTCAAAAATTATCGCTCTGATGCAAACAACTGATGAGTTATCTACTTAAATTTGATGAACAAAACGACTTACGTATTTTAAACATGCTAACCTTTAGCCCGGTAAGCAAATTAAAAAAAAACGCAATATGTAGGCTACACGAGAACGGAGACGTCGAGTAACCAAAACAAATGCGTTAAACAAATTCGTACACGTTATTTATCAATTTAACTCTAGAATTAAAGGATATACAATGAGAAACAACGTTTGACAACCTTTAAACAGTTTTAATAACTAACTCAAAAATTATCGCTCTGATGCAAACAACTGATGAGTTATCTACTTAAATTTGATGAACAAAACGACTTACGTATTTTAAACATGCTAACCTTTAGCCCGGTAAGCAAATTAAAAAAAAAACGCAATATGTAGGCTACACGAGAACGGAGACGTCGAGTAACCAAAACAAATGCGTTAAACAAATTCGTACACGTTATTTATCAATTTAACTCTAGAATTAAAGGATATACAACGAGAAACAACGTTTGACAACCTTTAAACAGTTTTAATAACTATCTCAAAAATTGTCGCTCTGATGCAAACAACTGCTGAGTTATCTACTCAAATTTGTTGAACAAAACGACTTACGTATTTTAAACATGCTAACCTTTAGCCCGGTAAGCAAATTAAAAAAAAAAACGCAATATGTAGGCTACACGAGAACGGAGACGTCGAGTAACCAAAACAAATGCGTTAAACAAATTCGTACACGTTATTTATCAATTTAACTCTAGAATTAAAGGATATACAACGAGAAACAACGTTTGACAACCTTTAAACAATTTTAATAACTATCTCAAAAATTGTCGCTCTGATGCAAACAACTGCTGAGTTATCTACTCAAATTTGTTGAACAAAACGACTTACGTATTTTAAACATGCTAACCTTTAGCCCGGTAAGCAAATTAAAAAAAAAACGCAATATGTAGGCTACACGAGAACGGAGACGTCGAGTAACCAAAACAAATGCGTTAAACAAATTCGTACACGTTATTTATCAATTTAACTCTAGAATTAAAGGATATACAACGAGAAACAACGTTTGACAACCTTTAAACAGTTTTAATAACTATCTCAAAAATTATCGCTCTGATGCAAACAACTGATGAGTTATCTACTTAAATATGATGAACAAAACGACTTACGTATTTTAAACATGCTAACCTTTAGCCCGGTAAGCAAATTAAAAAAAAAAACGCAATATGTAGGCTACACGAGAACGGAGACGTCGAGTAACCAAAACAAATGCGTTAAACAAATTCGTACACGTTATTTATCAATTTAACTCTAGAATTAAAGGATATACAACGAGAAACAACGTTTGACAACCTTTAAACAGTTTTAATAACTATCTCAAAAATTATCGCTCTGATGCAAACAACTGATGAGTTATCTACTTAAATTTGATAAACAAAACGACTTACGTATTTTAAACATGCTAACCTTTAGCCCGGTAAGCAAATTAAAAAAAAAAACGCAATATGTAGGCTACACGAGAACGGAGACGTCGAGTAACCAAAACAAATGCGTTAAACAAATTCGTACACGTTATTTATCAATTTAACTCTAGAATTAAAGGATATACAACGAGAAACAACGTTTGACAACCTTTAAACAGTTTTAATAACTATCTCAAAAATTGTCGCTCTAATGCAAACAACTGATGAGTTATCTACTTAAATTTGATGAACAAAACGACTTACGTATTTTAAACATGCTAACCTTTAGCCCGGTAAGCAAATTAAAAAAAAAACGCAATATGTAGGCTACACGAGAACGGAGACGTCGAGTAACCAAAACAAATGCGTTAAACAAATTCGTACACGTTATTTATCAATTTAACTCTAGAATTAAAGGATATACAACGAGAAACAACGTTTGACAACCTTTAAACAGTTTTAATAACTATCTCAAAAATTGTCGTTCTGATGCAAACAACTGATGAGTTATCTACTTAAATTTGATGAACAAAACGACTTACGTATTTTAAACATGCTAATCTTTAGCCCGGTAAGCAAATTAAAAAAAAAACGCAATATGTAGGCTACACGAGAACGGAGACGTCGAGTAACCAAAACAAATGCGTTAAACAAATTCGTACATGTTATTTATCAATTTAACTCTAGAATTAAAGGATATACAACGAGAAACAACGTTTGACAACCTTTAAACAATTTTAATAACTATCTCAAAAATTATCGCTCTGATGCAAATAACTGATGAGTTATCTACTTAAATTTGATGAACAAAACGACTTACGTATTTTAAACATGCTAACCTTTAGCCCGGTAAGCAAATTAAAAAAAAAAAACGCAATATGTAGGCTACACGAGAACGGAGACGTCGAGTAACCAAAACAAATACGTTAAACAAATTCGTACACGTTATTTATCAATTTAACTTTAGGATTAAAGGATATACAACGAGAAACAACGTTTGACAACCTTTAAACAGTTTTAATAACTATCTCAAAAATTATCGCTCTGATGCAAACAACTGATGAGTTATCTACTTAAATATGATGAACAAAACGACTTACGTATTTTAAACATGCTAACCTTTAGCCCGGTAAGCAAATTAAAAAAAAACGCAATATGTAGGCTACACGAGAACGGAGACGTCGAGTAACCAAAACAAATGCGTTAAACAAATTCGTACACGTTATTTATCAATTTAACTCTAGAATTAAAGGATATACAACGAGAAACAACGTTTGACAACCTTTAAACAATTTTAATAACTATCTCAAAAATTGTCGCTCTGATGCAAACAACTGCTGAGTTATCTACTCAAATTTGTTGAACAAAACGACTTACGTATTTTAAACATGCTAACCTTTAGCCCGGTAAGCAAATTAAAAAAAAAAACGCTATATGTGGGCTACACGAGAACGGAGACGTCGAGTAACCAAAACAAATGCGTTAAACAAATTCGTACACGTTATTTATCAATTTAACTCTAGAATTAAAGGATATACAACGAGAAACAACGTTTGACAACCTTTAAACAATTTTAATAACTATCTCAAAAATTGTCGCTCTGATGCAAACAACTGATGAGTTATCTACTTAAATTTGATGAACAAAACGACTTACGTATTTTAAACATGCTAACCTTTAGCCCGGTAAGCAAATTAAAAAAAAAACGCAATATGTAGGCTACACGAGAACGGAGACGTCGAGTAACCAAAACAAATGCGTTAAACAAATTCGTACACGTTATTTATCAATTTAACTCTAGAATTAAAGGATATACAACGAGAAACAACGTTTGACAACCTTTAAACAATTTTAATAACTATCTCAAAAATTATCGCTCTGATGCAAACAACTGATGAGTTATCTACTTAAATATGATGAACAAAACGACTTACGTATTTTAAACATGCTAACCTTTAGCCCGGTAAGCAAATTAAAAAAAAAACGCAATATGTAGGCTACACGAGAACGGAGACGTCGAGTAACCAAAACAAATGCGTTAAACAAATTCGTACACGTTATTTATCAATTTAACTCTAGAATTAAAGGATATACAACGAGAAACAACGTTTGACAACCTTTAAACAGTTTTAATAACTATCTCAAAAATTATCGCTCTGATGCAAACAACTGATGAGTTATCTACTTAAATTTGATGAACAAAACGACTTACGTATTTTAAACATGCTAACCTTTAGCCCGGTAAGCAAATTAAAAAAAAAAAACGCAATATGTAGGCTACACGAGAACGGAGACGTCGAGTAACCAAAACAAATGCGTTAAACAAATTCGTACACGTTATTTATCAATTTAACTCTAGAATTAAAGGATATACAACGAGAAACAACGTTTGACAACCTTTAAACAGTTTTAATAACTATCTCAAAAATTGTCGCTCTGATGCAAACAACTGATGAGTTATCTAGTTAAATTTGATGAACAAAACGACTTACGTATTTTAAACATGCTAACCTTTAGCCCGGTAAGCAAATTAAAAAAAAAAATGCAATATGTAGGCTACACGAGAACGGAGACGTCGAGTAACCAAAACAAATGCGTTAAACAAATTCGTACACGTTATTTATCAATTTAACCCTAGAATTAAAGGATATATAACGAGAAACAACGTTTGACAACCTTTAAACACTTTTAATAACTATCTCAAAAATTATCGCTCTGATGCAAACAACTGATGAGTTATCTACTTAAATTTGATGAACAAAACGATTTACGTATTTTAAACATGCTAACCTTTAGCCCGGTAAGCAAATTAAAAAAAAAACGCAATATGTAGGCTACACGAGAACGGAGACGTCGAGTAACCAAAACAAATGCGTTAAACAAATTCGTACACGTTATTTATCAATTTAACTCTAGAATTAAAGGATATACAACGAGAAACAACGTTTGACAACCTTTAAACAGTTTTAATAACTATCTCAAAAATTATCGCTCTGATGCAAACAACTGATGAGTTATCTACTTAAATTTGATGAACAAAACGACTTACGTATTTTAAACATGCTAACCTTTAGCCCGGTAAGCAAATTAAAAAAAAAAACGCAATATGTAGGCTACACGAGAACGGAGACGTCGAGTAACCAAAACAAATGCGTTAAACAAATTCGTACACGTTATTTATCAATTTAACTCTAGAATTAAAGGATATACAACGAGAAACAACGTTTGACAACCTTTAAACAGTTTTAATAACTATCTCAAAAATTGTCGCTCTGATGCAAACAACTGATGAGTTATCTACTTAAATTTGATGAACAAAACGACTTACGTATTTTAAACATGCTAACCTTTAGCCCGGTAAGGAAATTAAAAAAAAAACGCAATATGTAGGCTACACGAGAACGGAGACGTCGAGTAACCAAAACAAACGCGTTAAACAAATTCGTACACGTTATTTATCAATTTAACTCTAGAATTAAAGGATATACAACGAGAAACAACGTTTGACAACCTTTAAACAATTTTAATAACTATCTCAAAAATTATCGCTCTGATGCAAACAACTGATGAGTTATCTACTTAAATTTGATGAACAAAACGACTTACGTATTTTAAACATGCTAACCTTTAGCCCGGTAAGCAAATTAAAAAAAAAACGCAATATGTAGGCTACACGAGAACGGAGACGTCGAGTAACCAAAACAAATGCGTTAAACAAATTCGTACACGTTATTTATCAATTTAACTCTAGGATTAAAGGATATACAACGAGAAACAACGTTTGACAACCTTTAAACAGTTTTAATAACTATCTCAAAAATTATCGCTCTGATGCAAACAACTGATGAGTTATCTACTTAAATATGATGAACAAAACGACTTACGTATTTTAAACATGCTAACCTTTAGCCCGGTAAGCAAATTAAAAAAAAAACGCAATATGTAGGCTACACGAGAACGGAGACGTCGAGTAACCAAAACAAATGCGTTAAACAAATTCGTACACGTTATTTATCAATTTAACTCTAGAATTAAAGGATATACAACGAGAAACAACGTTTGACAACCTTTAAACAATTTTAATAACTATCTCAAAAATTGTCGCTCTCATGCAAACAACTGCTGAGTTATCTACTCAAATTTCTTGAACAAAACGACTTACGTATTTTAAACATGCTAACCTTTAGCCCGGTAAGCAAATTAAAAAAAAACGCTATATGTGGGCTACACGATAACGGAGACGTCGAGTAACCAAAACAAATGCGTTAAACAAATTCGTACACGTTATTTATCAATTTAACTCTAGAATTAAAGGATATACAACGAGAAACAACGTTTGACAACCTTTAAACAGTTTTAATAACTATCTCAAAAATTGTCGCTCTGATGCAAACAACTGCTGAGTTATCTACTCAAATTTGTTGAACAAAACGACTTACGTATTTTAAACATGCTAACCTTTAGCCCGGTAAGCAAATTAAAAAAAAACGCAATATGTAGGCTACACGAGAACGGAGACGTCGAGTAACCAAAACAAATGCGTTAAACAAATTCGTACACGTTATTTATCAATTTAACTCTAGAATTAAAGGATATACAACGAGAAACAACGTTTGACAACCTTTAAACAGTTTTAATAACTATCTCAAAAATTGTCGCTCTGATGCAAACAACTGCTGGGTTATCTACTCAAATTTGTTGAACAAAACGACTTACGTATTTTAAACATGCTAACCTTTAGCCCGGTAAGCAAATTAAAAAAAAAACGCAATATGTAGGCTACACGAGAACGGAGACGTCGAGTAACCAAAACAAATGCTTTAAACAAATTCGTACACGTTATTTATCAATTTAACTCTAGAATTAAAGGATATACAACGAGAAACAACGTTTGACAACCTTTAAACAATTTTAATAACTATCTCAAAAATTGTCGCTCTGATGCAAACAACTGCTGAGTTATCTACTCAAATTTGTTGAACAAAACGACTTACGTATTTTAAACATGCTAACCTTTAGCCCGGTAAGCAAATTAAAAAAAAAACGCAATATGTAGGCTACACGAGAACGGAGACGTCGAGTAACCAAAACAAATGCGTTAAACAAATTCGTACACGTTATTTATCAATTTAACTCTAGAATTAAAGGATATACAACGAGAAACAACGTTTGACAACCTTTAAACAGTTTTAATAACTATCTCAAAAATTATCGCTCTGATGCAAACAACTGATGAGTTATCTACTTAAATATGATGAACAAAACGACTTACGTATTTTAAACATGCTAACCTTTAGCCCGGTAAGCAAATTAAAAAAAAAACGCAATATGTAGGCTACACGAGAACGGAGACGTCGAGTAACCAAAACAAATGCGTTAAACAAATTCGTACACGTTATTTATCAATTTAACTCTAGAATTAAAGGATATACAACGAGAAACAACGTTTGACAACCTTTAAACAGTTTTAATAACTATCTCAAAAATTATCGCTCTGATGCAAACAACTGATGAGTTATCTACTTAAATTTGATGAACAAAACGACTTACGTATTTTAAACATGCTAACCTTTAGCCCGGTAAGCAAATTAAAAAAAAAACGCAATATGTAGGCTACACGAGAACGGAGACGTCGAGTAACCAAAACAAATGCGTTAAACAAATTCGTACACGTTATTTATCAATTTAACTCTAGAATTAAAGGATATACAACGAGAAACAACGTTTGACAACCTTTAAACAGTTTTAATAACTATCTCAAAAATTGTCGCTCTGATGCAAACAACTGATGAGTTATCTACTTAAATTTGATGAACAAAACGACTTACGTATTTTAAACATGCTAACCTTTAGCCCGGTAAGCAAATTAAAAAAAAAACGCAATATGTAGGCTACACGAGAACGGAGACGTCGAGTAACCAAAACAAATGCGTTAAACAAATTTGTACACGTTATTTATCAATTTAACTCTAGAATTAAAGGATATACAACGAGAAACAACGTTTGACAACCTTTAAACAGTTTTAATAACTATCTCAAAAATTATCGCTCTGATGCAAACAACTGATGAGTTATCTACTTAAATTTGATGAACAAAACGACTTACGTATTTTAAACATGCTAACCTTTATCCCGGTAAGCAAATTAAAAAAAAAACGCAATATGTAGGCTACACGAGAACGGAGACGTCGAGTAACCAAAACAAATGCGTTAAACAAATTCGTACACGTTATTTATCAATTTAACTCTAGAATTAAAGGATATACAACGAGAAACAACGTTTGACAACCTTTAAACAGTTTTAATAACTATCTCAAAAATTATCGCTCTGATGCAAACAACTGATGAGTTATCTACTTAAATTTGATGAACAAAACGACTTACGTATTTTAAACATGCTAACCTTTAGCCCGGTAAGCAAATTAAAAAAAAAACGCAATATGTAGGCTACACGAGAACGGAGACGTCGAGTAACCAAAACAAATGCGTTAAACAAATTCGTGCACGTTATTTATCAATTTAACTCTAGAATTAAAGGATATACAACGAGAAACAACGTTTGACAACCTTTAAACAGTTTTAATAACTATCTCAAAAATTATCGCTCTGATGCAAACAACTGATGAGTTATCTACTTAAATTTGATGAACAAAACGACTTACGTATTTTAAACATGCTAACCTTTAGCCCGGTAAGCAAATTAAGAAAAAAAACGCAATATGTAGGCTATACGAGAACGGAGACGTCGAGTAACCAAAACAAATGCGTTAAACAAATTCGTACACGTTATTTATCAATTTAACTTTAGAATTAAAGGATATACAACGAGAAACAACGTTTGACAACCTTTAAACAGTTTTAATAACTATCTCAAAAATTATCGCTCTGATGCAAACAACTGATGAGTTATCTACTTAAATATGATGAACAAAACGACTTACGTATTTTAAACATGCTAACCTTTAGCCCGGTAAGCAAATTAAAAAAAAAACGCAATATGTAGGCTACACGAGAACGGAGACGTCGAGTAACCAAAACAAATGCGTTAAACAAATTCGTACACGTTATTTATCAATTTACCTCTAGAATTAAAGGATATACAACGAGAAACAACGTTTGACAACCTTTAAACAGTTTTAATAACTATCTCAAAAATTATCGCTCTGATGCAAACAACTGATGAGTTATCTACTTAAATATGATGAACAAAACGACTTACGTATTTTAAACATGCTAACCTTTAGCCCGCTAAGCAAATTAAAAAAAAAAACGCAATATGTAGGCTACACGAGAACGGAGACGTCGAGTAACCAAAACAAATGCGTTAAACAAATTCGTACACGTTATTTATCAATTTAACTCTAGAATTAAAGGATATACAACGAGAAACAACGTTTGACAACCTTTAAACAGTTTTAATAACTATCTCAAAAATTATCGATCTGATGCAAACAACTGATGAGTTATCTACTTAAATATGATGAACAAAACGACTTAGGTATTTTAAACATGCTAACCTTTAGCCCGGTAAGCAAATTAAAAAAAAAAACGCAATATGTAGGCTACACGAGAACGGAGACGTCGAGTAACCAAAACAAATGCGTTAAACAAATTCGTACACGTTATTTATCAATTTAACTCTAGAATTAAAGGATATACAACGAGAAACAACGTTTGACAACCTTTAAACAGTTTTAATAACTATCTCAAAAATTATCGCTCTGATGCAAACAACTGATGAGTTATCTACTTAAATTTGATGAACAAAACGACTTAAGTATTATAAACATGCTAACCTTTAGCCCGGTAAGCAAATTAAAAAAAAAACGCAATATGTAGGCTACACGAGAACGGAGACGTCGAGTAACCAAAACAAATGCGTTAAACAAATTCGTACACGTTATTTATCAATTTAACTCTAGAATTAAAGGATATACAACGAGAAACAACGTTTGACAACCTTTAAACAGTTTTAATAACTATCTCAAAAATTATCGCTCTGATGCAAACAACTGATGAGTTATCTACTTAAATTTGATGAACAAAACGACTTACGTATTTTAAACATGCTAACCTTTCGCCCGGTAAGCAAATTAAAAAAAAAACGCAATATGTAGGCTACACGAGAACGGAGACGTCGAGTAACCAAAACAAATGCGTTAAACAAATTCGTACACGTTATTTATCAATTTAACTCTAGAATTAAAGGATATACAACGAGAAACAACGTTTGACAACCTTTAAACAGTTTTAATAACTATCTCAAAAATTATCGCTCTGATGCAAACAACTGATGAGTTATCTACTTAAATTTGATGAACAAAACGACTTACGTATTTTAAACATGCTAACCTTTAGCCCGGTAAGCAAATTAAAAAAAAAACGCAATATGTAGGCTACACGAGAACGGAGACGTCGAGTAACCAAAACAAATGCGTTAAACAAATTCGTACACGTTATTTATCAATTTAACTCTAGAATTAAAGGATATACAACGAGAAACAACGTTTGACAACCTTTAAACAGTTTTAATAACTATCTCAAAAATTATCGCTCTGATGCAAACAACTGATGAGTTATCTACTTAAATTTGATGAACAAAACGACTTACGTATTTTAAGCATGCTAACCTTTAGCCCGGTAAGCAAATTAAAAAAAACGCAATATGTAGGCTACACGAGAACGGAGACGTCGAGTAACCAAAACAAATGCGTTAAACAAATTCGTACAAGTTATTTATCAATTTAACTCTAGAATTAAAGGATATACAACGAGAAACAACGTTTGACAACCTTTAAACAGTTTTAATAACTATCTCAAAAATTGTCGCTCTGATGCAAACAACTGATGAGTTATCTACTTAAATTTGATGAACAAAACGACTTACGTATTTTAAACATGCTAACCTTTAGCCCGGTAAGCAAATTAAAAAAAAAACGCAATATGTAGGCTACACGAGAACGGAGACGTCGAGTAACCAAAACAAATGCGTTAAACAAATTCGTACACGTTATTTATCAATTTAACTCTAGAATTAAAGGATATACAACGAGAAACAACGTTTGACAACCTTTAAACAGTTTTAATAACTATCTCAAAAATTGTCGCTCTGATGCAAACAACTGATGAGTTATCTACTTAAATTTGATGAACAAAACGACTTACGTATTTTAAACATGCTAACCTTTAGCCCGGTAAGCAAATTAAAAAAAAAACGCAATATGTAGGCTACACGAGAACGGAGACGTCGAGTAACCAAAACAAATGCGTTAAACAAATTCTTACACGTTATTTATCAATTTAACTCTAGAATTAAAGGATATACAACGAGAAACAACGTTTGACAACCTTTAAACAGTTTTAATAACTATCTCAAAAATTATCGCTCTGATGCAAACAACTGATGAGTTATCTACTTAAATTTGTTGAACAAAACGACTTACGTATTTTAAACATGCTAACCTTTAGCCCGGTAAGCAAATTTAAAAAAAAACGCAATATGTAGGCTACACGAGAACGGAGACGTCGAGTAACCAAAACAAATGCGTTAAACAAATTCGTACACGTTATTTATCAATTTAACTCTAGAATTAAAGGGTATACAACGAGAAACAACGTTTGACAACCTTTAAACAGTTTTAATAACTTTCTCAAAAATTATCGCTCTGATGCAAACAACTGATGAGTTATCTACTTAAATTTGTTGAACAAAACGACTTACGTATTTTAAACATGCTAACCTTTAGCCCGGTAAGCAAATTAAAAAAAAAACGCAATATGTAGGCTACACGAGAACGGAGACGTCGAGTAACCAAAACAAATGCGTTAAACAAATTCGTACACGTTATTTATCAATTTAACTCTAGAATTAAAGGATATACAACGAGAAACAACGTTTGACAACTTTTAAACAGTTTTAATAACTATCTCAAAAATTATCGCTCTGATGCAAACAACTGATGAGTTATCTACTTAAATTTGTTGAACAAAACGACTTACGTATTTTAAACATGCTAACCTTTAGCCCGGTAAGCAAATTAAAAAAAAAACGCAATATGTAGGCTACACGAGAACGGAGACGTCGAGTAGCCAAAACAAATGCGTTAAACAAATTCGTACACGTTATTTATCAATTTAACTCTAGAATTAAAGGATATATAACGAGAAACAACGTTTGACAACCTTTAAACAGTTTTAATAACTATCTCAAAAATTGTCGCTCTGATGCAAACAACTGATGAGTTATCTACTCAAATATGATGAACAAAACGACTTACGTATTTTAAACATGCTAACCTTTAGCCCGGTAAGCAAATTAAAAAAAAAAACGCAATATGTAGGCTATACGAGAACGGAGACGTCGAGTAACCAAAACAAATGCGTTAAACAAATTCGTACACGTTATTTATCAATTTAACTCTAGAATTAAAGGATATACAACGAGAAACAACGTTTGACAACCTTTAAACAGTTTTAATAACTATCTCAAAAATTGTCGCTCTGATGCAAACAACTGATGAGTTATCTACTCAAATATGATGAACAAAACGACTTACGTATTTTAAACATGCTAACCTTTAGCCCGGTAAGCAAATTAAAAAAAAAAACGCAATATGTGGGCTACACGAGAACGGAGACGTCGAGTAACCAAAACAAATGCGTTAAACAAATTCGTACACGTTATTTATCAATTTAACTCTAGAATTAAAGGATATACAACGAGAAACAACGTTTGACAACCTTTAAACAGTTTTAATAACTATCTCAAAAATTATCGCTCTGATGCAAACAACTGATGAGTTATCTACATAAATTTGATGAACAAAACGACTTACGTATTTTAAACATGCTAACCTTTAGCCCGGTAAGCAAATTAAAAAAAAAACGCAATATGTAGGCTACACGAGAACGGAGACGTCGAGTAACCAAAACAAATGCGTTAAACAAATTCGTACACGTTATTTATCAATTTAACTCTAGAATTAAAGGATATACAACGAGAAACAACGTTTGACAACCTTTAAACAGTTTTAATAACTATCTCAAAAATTATCGCTCTGATGCAAACAACTGATGAGTTATCTACTTAAATATGATGAACAAAACGACTTACGTATTTTAAACATGCTAACCTTTATCCCGGTAAGCAAATTAAAAAAAAAAACGCAATATGTGGGCTACACGAGAACGGAGACGTCGAGTAACCAAAACAAATGCGTTAAACAAATTCGTACACGTTATTTATCAATTTAACTCTAGAATTAAAGGATATACAACGAGAAACAACGTTTGACAACCTTTAAACAGTTTTAATAACTATCTCGAAAATTATCGCTCTGATGCAAACAACTGATGAGTTATCTACTTAAATTTGATAAACAAAACGACTTACGTATTTTAAACATGCTAACCTTTAGCCCGGTAAGCAAATTAAAAAAAAAACGCAATATGTAGGCTACACGAGAACGGAGACGTCGAGTAACCAAAACAAATGCGTTAAACAAATTCGTACACGTTATTTATCAATTTAACTCTAGAATTAAAGGATATACAACGAGAAACAACGTTTGACAACCTTTAAACAGTTTTAATAACTATCTCAAAAATTATCGCTCTGATGCAAACAACTGATGAGTTATCTACTTAAATTTGATGAACAAAACGACTTACGTATTTTAAACATGCTAACCTTTAGCCCGGTAAGCAAATTAAAAAAAAAACGCAATATGTAGGCTACACGAGAACGGAGACGTCGAGTAACCAAAACAAATGCGTTAAACCAATTCGTACACGTTATTTATCAATTTAACTCTAGAATTAAAGGATATACAACGAGAAACAACGTTTGACAACCTTTAAATAGTTTTAATAGCTATCTCAAAAATTATCGCTCTGATGCAAACAACTGATGAGTTATCTACTTAAATATGATGAACAAAACGACTTACGTATTTTAAACATGCTAACCTTTAGCCCGGTAAGCAAATTAAAAAAAAACGCAATATGTAGGCTACACGAGAACGGAGACGTCGAGTAACCAAAACAAATGCGTTAAACAAATTCGTACACGTTAATTATCAATTTAACTCTAGAATTAAAGGATATACAACGAGAAACAACGTTTGACAACCTTTAAACAGTTTTAATAACTATCTCAAAAATTATCGCTCTGATGCAAACAACTGATGAGTTATCTACTTAAATTTGATGAACAAAACGACTTACGTATTTTAAACATGCTAACCTTTAGCCCGGTAAGCAAATTAAAAAAAAAACGCAATATGTAGGCTACACGAGAACGGAGACGTCGAGTAACCAAAACAAATGCGTTAAACAAATTCGTACACGTTATTTATCAATTTAACTCTAGAATTAAAGGATATACAACGAGAAACAACGTTTGACAACCTTTAAACAGTTTTAATAACTATCTCAAAAATTATCGCTCTGATGCAAACAACTGATGAGTTATCTACTTAAATTTGATGAACAAAACGACTTACGTATTTTAAACATGCTAACCTTTAGCCCGGTAAGCAAATTAAAAAAAAAACGCAATATGTGGGCTACACGAGAACGGAGACGTCGAGTAACCAAAACAAATGCGCTAAACAAATTCGTACACGTTATTTATCAATTTAACTATAGAATTAAAGGATATACAACGAGAAACAACGTTTGACAACCTTTAAACAGTTTTAATAAATATCTCAAAAATTGTCGCTCTGATGCAAACAACTGCTGAGTTATCTACTCAAATTTGTTGAACAAAACGACTTACGTATTTTAAACATGCTAACCTTTAGCCCGGTAAGCAAATTAAAAAAAAAACGCAATATGTAGGCTACACGAGAACGGAGACGTCGAGTAACCAAAACAAATGCGTTAGACAAATTCGTACACGTTATTTATCAATTTAACTCTAGAATTAAAGGATATACAACGAGAAACAACGTTTGACAACCTTTAAACAGTTTTAATAACTATCTCAAAAATTTTCGCTCTGATGCAAACAACTGCTGAGTTATCTACTCAAATTTTTTGAACAAAACGACTTACGTATTTTAAACATGCTAACCTTTAGCCCGGTAAGCAAATTAAAAAAAAAACGCAATATGTAGGCTACACGAGAACGGAGACGTCGAGTAACCAAAACAAATGCGTTAAACAAATTCGTACACGTTATTTATCAATTTAACTCTAGAATTAAAGGATATACAACGAGAAACAACGTTTGACAACCTTTAAACAATTTTAATAACTATCTCAAAAATTGTCGCTCTGATGCAAACAACTGCTGAGTTATCTACTCAAATTTGTTGAACAAAACGACTTACGTATTTTAAACATGCTAACCTTTAGCCCGGTAAGCAAATTAAAAAAAAAACGCAATATGTAGGCTACACGAGAACGGAGACGTCGAGTAACCAAAACAAATGCGTTAAACAAATTCGTACACGTTATTTATCAATTTAACTTTAGAATTAAAGGATATACAACGAGAAACAACGTTTGACAACCTTTAAACAGTTTTAATAACTATCTCAAAAATTATCGCTCTGATGCAAACAACTGATGAGTTATCTACTTAAATATGATGAACAAAACGACTTACGTATTTTAAACGTGCTAACCTTTAGCCCGGTAAGCAAATTAAAAAAAAAACGCAATATGTAGGCTACACGAGAACGGAGACGTCGAGTTACCAAAACAAATGCGTTAAACAAATTCGTACACGTTATTTATCAATTTAACTCTAGAATTAAAGGATATACAACGAGAAACAACGTTTGACAACCTTTAAACAGTTTTAATAACTATCTCAAAAATTATCGCTCTGATGCAAACAACTGATGAGTTATCTACTTAAATTTGATGAACAAAACGACTTACGTATTTTAAACATGCTAACCTTTAGCCCGGTAAGCAAATTAAAAAAAAAACGCAATATGTAGGCTACACGAGAACGGAGACGTCGAGTAACCAAAACAAATGCGTTAAACAAATTCGTACACGTTATTTATCAATTTAACTCTAGAATTAAAGGATATATAACGAGAAACAACGTTTGACAACCTTTAAACAGTTTTAATAACTATCTCAAAAATTATCGCTCTGATGCAAACAACTGATGAGTTATCTACTTAAATTTGATGAAAAAAACGACTTACGTATTTTAAACATGCTAACCTTTAGCCCGGTAAGCAAATTAAAAAAAAAAAAACGCAATATGTAGGCTACACGAGAACGGAGACGTCGAGTAACCAAAACAAATGCGTTAAACAAATTCGTACACGTTATTTATCAATTTAACTCTAGAATTAAAGGATATACAATGAGAAACAACGTTTGACAACCTTTAAACAGTTTTAATAACTATCTCAAAAATTATCGCTCTGATGCAAACAACTGATGAGTTATCTACTTAAATTTGATGAACAAAACGACTTACGTATTTTAAACATGCTAACCTTTAGCCCGGTAAGCAAATTAAAAAAAAAACGCAATATGTAGGCTACACGAGAACGGTGACGTCGAGTAACCAAAACAAATGCGTTAAACAAATTCGTACACGTTATTTATCAATTTAACTCTAGAATTAAAGGATATACAACGAGAAACAACGTTTGACAACCTTTAAACAGTTTTAATAACTATCTCAAAAATTGTCGCTCTGATGCAAACAACTGATGAGTTATCTACTTAAATTTGATGAACAAAACGACTTACGTATTTTAAACATGCTAACCTTTAGCCCGGTAAGCAAATTAAAAAAAAAAACGCAATATGTAGGCTACACGAGAACGGAGACGTCGAGTAACCAAAACAAATGCGTTAAACAAATTCGTACACGTTATTTATCAATTTAACTCTAGAATTAAAGGATATACAACGAGAAACAACGTTTGACAACCTTTAAACAATTTTAATAACTATCTCAAAAATTATCGCTCTGATGCAAACAACTGATGAGTTATCTACTTAAATTTGATGAACAAAACGACTTACGTATTTTAAACATGCTAACCTTTAGCCCGGTAAGCAAATTAAAAAAAAAACGCAATATGTAGGCTACACGAGAACGGAGACGTCGAGTAACCAAAACAAATGCGTTAAACAAATTCGTACACGTTATTTATCAATTTAACTCTAGGATTAAAGGATATACAACGAGAAACAACGTTTGACAACCTTTAAACAGTTTTAATAACTATCTCAAAAATTATCGCTCTGATGCAAACAACTGATGAGTTATCTACTTAAATATGATGAACAAAACGACTTACGTATTTTAAACATGCTAACCTTTAGCCCGGTAAGCAAATTAAAAAAAAAACGCAATATGTAGGCTACACGAGAACGGAGACCTCGAGTAACCAAAACAAATGCGTTAAACAAATTCGTACACGTTATTTATCAATTTAACTCTAGAATTAAACGATATACAACGAGAAACAACGTTTGACAACCTTTAAACAATTTTAATAACTATCTCAAAAATTGTCGCTCTGATGCAAACAACTGCTGAGTTATCTACACAAATTTGTTGAACAAAACGACTTACGTATTTTAAACATGCTAACCTTTAGCCCGGTAAGCAAATTAAAAAAAAAACGCAATATGTGGGCTACACGAGAACGGAGACGTCGAGTAACCAAAACAAATGCGTTAAACAAATTCGTACACGTTAATTATCAATTTAACTCTAGAATTGAAGGATATACAACGAGAAACAACGTTTGACAACCTTTAAACAGTTTTAATAACTATCTCAAAAATTGTCGCTCTGATGCAAATAACTGCTGAGTTATCTACTCAAATTTGTTGAACAAAACGACTTACGTATTTTAAACATGCTAACCTTTAGCCCGGTAAGCAAATTAAAAAAAAAAAACGCAATATGTAGGCTACACGAGAACGGAGACGTCGAGTAACCAAAACAAATGCGTTAAACAAATTCGTACACGTTATTTATCAATTTAACTCTAGAATTAAAGGATATACAACGAGAAACAACGTTTGACAACCTTTAAACAGTTTTAATAACTATCTCAAAAATTGTCGCTCTGATGCAAACAACTGCTGAGTTATCTACTCAAATTTGTTGAACAAAACGACTTACGTATTTTAAACATGCTAACCTTTAGCCCGGTAAGCAAATTAAAAAAAAAACGCAATATGTAGGCTACACGAGAACGGAGACGTCGAGTAACCAAAACAAATGCGTTAAACAAATTCGTACACGTTATTTATCAATTTAACTCTAGAATTAAAGGATATACAACGAGAAACAACGTTTGACAACCTTTAAACAATTTTAATAACTATCTCAAAAATTGTCGCTCTGATGCAAACAACTGCTGAGTTATCTACTCAAATTTGTTGAACAAAACGACTTACGTATTTTAAACATGCTAACCTTTAGCCCGGTAAGCAAATTAAAAAAAAAACGCAATATGTAGGCTACACGAGAACGGAGACGTCGAGTAACCAAAACAAATGCGTTAAACAAATTCGTACACGTTATTTATCAATTTAACTCTAGAATTAAAGGATATACAACGAGAAACAACGTTTGACAACCTTTAAACAGTTTTAATAACTATCTCAAAAATTATCGCTCTGATGCAAACAACTGATGAGTTATCTACTTAAATATGATGAACAAAACGACTTACGTATTTTAAACATGCTAACCTTTAGCCCGGTAAGCAAATTAAAAAAAAAACGCAATATGTAGGCTACACGAGAACGGAGACGTCGAGTAACCAAAACAAATGCGTTAAACAAATTCGTACACGCTATTTATCAATTTAACTCTAGAATTAAAGGATATACAACGAGAAACAACGTTTGACAACCTTTAAACAGTTTTAATAAATATCTCAAAAATTATCGCTCTGATGCAAACAACTGATGAGTTATCTACTTAAATTTGATGAACAAAACGACTTACGTATTTTAAACATGCTAACCTTTAGCCCGGTAAGCAAATTAAAAAAAAACGCAATATGTAGGCTACACGAGAACGGAGACGTCGAGTAACCAAAACAAATTCGTACACGTTATTTATCAATTTAACTCTAGAATTAAAGGATATACAACGAGAAACAACGTTTGACAACCTTTAAACAGTTTTAATAACTATCTCAAAAATTGTCGCTCTGATGCAAACAACTGATGAGTTATCTACTTAAATTTGATGAACAAAACGACTTACGTATTTTAAACATGCTAACCTTTAGCCCGGTAAGCAAATTAAAAAAAAAACGCAATATGTAGGCTACACGAGAACGGAGACGTCGAGTAACCAAAACAAATGCGTTAAACAAATTCGTACACGTTATTTATCAATTTAACTCTAGAATTAAAGGATAAACAACGAGAAACAACGTTTGACAACCTTTAAACAGTTTTAATAACTATCTCAAAAATTGTCGCTCTGATGCAAACAACTGATGAGTTATCTACTTAAATTTGATGAACAAAACGACTTACGTATTTTAAACATGCTAACCTTTAGCCCGGTAAGCAAATTAAAAAAAAAACGCAATATGTAGGCTACACGAGAACGGAGACGTCGAGTAACCAAAACAAATGCGTTAAACAAATTCGTACACGTTATTTATCAATTTAACTCTAGGATTAAAGGATATACAACGAGAAACAACGTTTGACAACCTTTAAACAGTTTTAATAACTATCTCAAAAATTATCGCTCTGATGCAAACAACTGATGAGTTATCTACTTAAATTTGATGAACAAAACGACTTTCGTATTTTAAACATGCTAACCTTTAGCCCGGTAAGCAAATTAAAAAAAAAACGCAATATGTAGGCTACACGAGAACGGAGACGTCGAGTAACCAAAACAAATGCTTTAAACAAATTCGTACACGTTATTTATCAATTTAACTCTAGAATTAAAGGATATACAACGAGAAACAACGTTTGACAACCTTTAAACAGTTTTAATAACTATCTCAAAAATTATCGCTCTGATGCAAACAACTGATGAGTTATCTACTTAAATTTGATGAACCAAACGACTTACGTATTTTAAACATGCTAACCTTTAGCCCGGTAAGCAAATTAAAAAAAAAACGCAATATGTAGGCTACACGAGAACGGAGACGTCGAATAACCAAAACAAATGCGTTAAACAAATTCGTACACGTTATTTATCAATTTAACTCTAGAATTAAAGGATATACAACGAGAAACAACGTTTGACAACCTTTAAACAGTTTTAATAACTATCTCAAAAATTATCGCTCTGATGCAAACAACTGATGAGTTATCTACTTAAATATGATGAACAAAACGACTTACGTATTTTAAACATGCTAACCTTTAGCCCGGTAAGCAAATTAAAAAAAAAACGCAATATGTAGGCTACACGAGAACGGAGACGTCGAGTAACCAAAACAAATGCGTTAAACAAATTCGTACACGTTATTTATCAATTTAACTCTAGAATTAAAGGATATACAACGAGAAACAACGTTTGACAACCTTTAAACAGTTTTAATAACTATCTCAAAAATTATCGCTCTGATGCAAACAACTGATGAGTTATCTACTTAAATATGATGAACAAAACGACTTACGTATTTTAAACATGCTAACCTTTAGCCCGGTAAGCAAATTAAAAAAAAAACGCAATATGTAGGCTACACGAGAACGGAGACGGCGAGTAACCAAAACAAATGCGTTAAACAAATTCGTACACGTTATTTATCAATTTAACTCTAGAATTAAAGGATATACAACGAGAAACAACGTTTGACAACCTTTAAACAGTTTTAATAACTATCTCAAAAATTATCGCTCTGATGCAAACAACTGATGAGTTATCTACTTAAATTTGATGAACAAAACGACTTACGTATTTTAAGCATGCTAACCTTTAGCCCGGTAAGCAAATTAAAAAAAAAACGCAATATGTAGGCTACACGAGAACGGAGACGTCGAGTAACCAAAACAAATGCGTTAAACAAATTCGTACACGTTATTTATCAATTTAACTCTAGAATTAAAGGATATACAACGAGAAACAACGTTTAACAACCTTTAAACAGTTTTAATAACTATCTCAAAAATTATCGCTCTGATGCAAACAACTGATGAGTTATCTACTTAAATATGATGAACAAAACGACTTACGTATTTTAAACATGCTAACCTTTAGCCCGGTAAGCAAATTAAAAAAAAAACGCAATATGTAGGCTACACGAGAACGGAGACGTCGAGTAACCAAAACAAATGCGTTAAACAAATTCGTACACGTTATTTATCAATTTAACTCTAGAATTAAAGGATATACAACGAGAAACAACGTTTGACAACCTTTAAACAGTTTTAATAACTATCTCAAAAATTATCGCTCTGATGCAAACAACTGATGAGTTATCTACTTAAATATGATGAACAAAACGACTTACGTATTTTAAACATGCTAACCTTTAGCCCGGTAAGCAAATTAAAAAAAAAACGCAATATGTAGGCTACACGAGAACGGAGACGTCGAGTAACCAAAACAAATGCGTTAAACAAATTCGTACACCTTATTTATCAATTTAACTCTAGAATTAAAGGATATACAACGAGAAACAACGTTTGACAACCTTTAAACAGTTTTAATAACTATCTCAAAAATTATCGCTCTGATGCAAACAACTGATGAGTTATCTACTTAAATATGATGAACAAAACGACTTACGTATTTTAAACATGCTAACCTTTAGCCCGGTAAGCAAATTAAAAAAAAACGCAATATGTAGGCTACACGAGAACGGAGACGTCGAGTAACCAAAACAAATGCGTTAAACAAATTCCTACACGTTATTTATCAATTTAACTCTAGAATTAAAGGATATACAACGAGAAACAACGTTTGACAACCTTTAAACAGTTTTAATAACTATCTCAAAAATTATAGCTCTGATGCAAACAACTGATGAGTTATCTACTTAAATTTGATGAACAAAACGACTTACGTATTTTAAACATGCTAACCTTTAGCCCGGTAAGCAAATTAAAAAAAAAACGCAATATGTAGGCTACACGAGAACGGAGACGTCGAGTAACCAAAACAAATGCGTTAAACAAATTCGTACACGTTATTTATCAATTTAACTCTAGAATTAAAGGATATACAACGAGAAACAACGTTTGACAACCTTTAAACAGTTTTAATAGCTATCTCAAAAATTATCGCTCTGATGCAAACAACTGATGAGTTATCTACTTAAATATGATGAACAAAACGACTTACGTATTTTAAACATGGTAACCTTTAGCCCGGTAAGCAAATTAAAAAAAAACGCAATATGTAGGCTACACGAGAACGGAGACGTCGAGTAACCAAAACAAATGCGTTAAACAAATTCGTACACGTTATTTATCAATTTAACTCTAGAATTAAAGGATATACAACGAGAAACAACGTTTGACAACCTTTAAACAGTTTTAATAACTATCTCAAAAATTATCGCTCTGATGCAAACAACTGATGAGTTATCTACTTAAATATGATGAACAAAACGACTTACGTATTTTAAACGTGCTAACCTTTAGCCCGGTAAGCAAATTAAAAAAAAAACGCAATATGTAGGCTACACGAGAACGGAGACGTCGAGTTACCAAAACAAATGCGTTAAACAAATTCGTACACGTTATTTATCAATTTAACTCTAGAATTAAAGGATATACAACGAGAAACAACGTTTGACAACCTTTAAACAGTTTTAATAACTATCTCAAAAATTATCGCTCTGATGCAAACAACTGATGAGTTATCTACTTAAATTTGATGAACAAAACGACTTACGTATTTTCAACATGCTAACCTTTAGCCCGGTAAGCAAATTAAAAAAAAAACGCAATATGTAGGCTACACGAGAACGGAGACGTCGAGTAACCAAAACAAATGCGTTAAACAAATTCGTACACGTTATTTATCAATTTAACTCTAGAATTAAAGGATATATAACGAGAAACAACGTTTGACAACCTTTAAACAGTTTTAATAACTATCTCAAAAATTATCGCTCTGATGCAAACAACTGATGAGTTATCTACTTAAATTTGATGAAAAAAACGACTTACGTATTTTAAACATGCTAACCTTTAGCCCGGTAAGCAAATTAAAAAAAAAAAAACGCAATATGTAGGCTACACGAGAACGGAGACGTCGAGTAACCAAAACAAATGCGTTAAACAAATTCGTACACGTTATTTATCAATTTAACTCTAGAATTAAAGGATATACAATGAGAAACAACGTTTGACAACCTTTAAACAGTTTTAATAACTATCTCAAAAATTATCGCTCTGATGCAAACAACTGATGAGTTATCTACTTAAATTTGATGAACAAAACGACTTACGTATTTTAAACATGCTAACCTTTAGCCCGGTAAGCAAATTAAAAAAAAAACGCAATATGTAGGCTACACGAGAACGGTGACGTCGAGTAACCAAAACAAATGCGTTAAACAAATTCGTACACGTTATTTATCAATTTAACTCTAGAATTAAAGGATATACAACGAGAAACAACGTTTGACAACCTTTAAACAGTTTTAATAACTATCTCAAAAATTGTCGCTCTGATGCAAACAACTGATGAGTTATCTACTTAAATTTGATGAACAAAACGACTTACGTATTTTAAACATGCTAACCTTTAGCCCGGTAAGCAAATTAAAAAAAAAAACGCAATATGTAGGCTACACGAGAACGGAGACGTCGAGTAACCAAAACAAATGCGTTAAACAAATTCGTACACGTTATTTATCAATTTAACTCTAGAATTAAAGGATATACAACGAGAAACAACGTTTGACAACCTTTAAACAATTTTAATAACTATCTCAAAAATTATCGCTCTGATGCAAACAACTGATGAGTTATCTACTTAAATTTGATGAACAAAACGACTTACGTATTTTAAACATGCTAACCTTTAGCCCGGTAAGCAAATTAAAAAAAAAACGCAATATGTAGGCTACACGAGAACGGAGACGTCGAGTAACCAAAACAAATGCGTTAAACAAATTCGTACACGTTATTTATCAATTTAACTCTAGGATTAAAGGATATACAACGAGAAACAACGTTTGACAACCTTTAAACAGTTTTAATAACTATCTCAAAAATTATCGCTCTGATGCAAACAACTGATGAGTTATCTACTTAAATATGATGAACAAAACGACTTACGTATTTTAAACATGCTAACCTTTAGCCCGGTAAGCAAATTAAAAAAAAAACGCAATATGTAGGCTACACGAGAACGGAGACCTCGAGTAACCAAAACAAATGCGTTAAACAAATTCGTACACGTTATTTATCAATTTAACTCTAGAATTAAACGATATACAACGAGAAACAACGTTTGACAACCTTTAAACAATTTTAATAACTATCTCAAAAATTGTCGCTCTGATGCAAACAACTGCTGAGTTATCTACACAAATTTGTTGAACAAAACGACTTACGTATTTTAAACATGCTAACCTTTAGCCCGGTAAGCAAATTAAAAAAAAAACGCAATATGTGGGCTACACGAGAACGGAGACGTCGAGTAACCAAAACAAATGCGTTAAACAAATTCGTACACGTTAATTATCAATTTAACTCTAGAATTAAAGGATATACAACGAGAAACAACGTTTGACAACCTTTAAACAGTTTTAATAACTATCTCAAAAATTGTCGCTCTGATGCAAACAACTGCTGAGTTATCTACTCAAATTTGTTGAACAAAACGACTTGCGTATTTTAAACATGCTAACCTTTAGCCCGGTAAGCAAATTAAAAAAAAAAACGCAATATGTAGGCTACACGAGAACGGAGACGTCGAGTAACCAAAACAAATGCGTTAAACAAATTCGTACACGTTATTTATCAATTTAACTCTAGAATTAAAGGATATACAACGAGAAACAACGTTTGACAACCTTTAAACAGTTTTAATAACTATCTCAAAAATTGTCGCTCTGATGCAAACAACTGCTGAGTTATCTACTCAAATTTGTTGAACAAAACGACTTACGTATTTTAAACATGCTAACCTTTAGCCCGGTAAGCAAATTAAAAAAAAAACGCAATATGTAGGCTACACGAGAACGGAGACGTCGAGTAACCAAAACAAATGCGTTAAACAAATTCGTACACGTTATTTATCAATTTAACTCTAGAATTAAAGGATATACAACGAGAAACAACGTTTGACAACCTTTAAACAATTTTAATAACTATCTCAAAAATTGTCGCTCTGATGCAAACAACTGCTGAGTTATCTACTCAAATTTGTTGAACAAAACGACTTACGTATTTTAAACATGCTAACCTTTAGCCCGGTAAGCAAATTAAAAAAAAAACGCAATATGTAGGCTACACGAGAACGGAGACGACGAGTAACCAAAACAAATGCGTTAAACAAATTCGTACACGTTATTTATCAATTTAACTCTAGAATTAAAGGATATACAACGAGAAACAACGTTTGACAACCTTTAAACAGTTTTAATAACTATCTCAAAAATTATCGCTCTGATGCAAACAACTGATGAGTTATCTACTTAAATATGATGAACAAAACGACTTACGTATTTTAAACATGCTAACCTTTAGCCCGGTAAGAAAATTAAAAAAAAAACGCAATATGTAGGCTACACGAGAACGGAGACGTCGAGTAACCAAAACAAATGCGTTAAACAAATTCGTACACGCTATTTATCAATTTAACTCTAGAATTAAAGGATATACAACGAGAAACAACGTTTGACAACCTTTAAACAGTTTTAATAAATATCTCAAAAATTATCGCTCTGATGCAAACAACTGATGAGTTATCTACTTAAATTTGATGAACAAAACGACTTACGTATTTTAAACATGCTAACCTTTAGCCCGGTAAGCAAATTAAAAAAAAACGCAATATGTAGGCTACACGAGAACGGAGACGTCGAGTAACCAAAACAAATTCGTTAAACAAATTCGTACACGTTATTTATCAATTTAACTCTAGAATTAAAGGATATACAACGAGAAACAACGTTTGACAACCTTTAAACAGTTTTAATAACTATCTCAAAAATTGTCGCTCTGATGCAAACAACTGATGAGTTATCTACTTAAATTTGATGAACAAAACGACTTACGTATTTTAAACATGCTAACCTTTAGCCCGGTAAGCAAATTAAAAAAAAAACGCAATATGTAGGCTACACGAGAACGGAGACGTCGAGTAACCAAAACAAATGCGTTAAACAAATTCGTACACGTTATTTATCAATTTAACTCTAGAATTAAAGGATAAACAACGAGAAACAACGTTTGACAACCTTTAAACAGTTTTAATAACTATCTCAAAAATTGTCGCTCTGATGCAAACAACTGATGAGTTATCTACTTAAATTTGATGAACAAAACGACTTACGTATTTTAAACATGCTAACCTTTAGCCCGGTAAGCAAATTAAAAAAAAAACGCAATATGTAGGCTACACGAGAACGGAGACGTCGAGTAACCAAAACAAATGCGTTAAACAAATTCGTACACGTTATTTATCAATTTAACTCTAGGATTAAAGGATATACAACGAGAAACAACGTTTGACAACCTTTAAACAGTTTTAATAACTATCTCAAAAATTATCGCTCTGATGCAAACAACTGATGAGTTATCTACTTAAATTTGATGAACAAAACGACTTACGTATTTTAAACATGCTAACCTTTAGCCCGGTAAGCAAATTAAAAAAAAAACGCAATATGTAGGCTACACGAGAACGGAGACGTCGAGTAACCAAAACAAATGCTTTAAACAAATTCGTACACGTTATTTATCAATTTAACTCTAGAATTAAAGGATATACAACGAGAAACAACGTTTGACAACCTTTAAACAGTTTTAATAACTATCTCAAAAATTATCGCTCTGATGCAAACAACTGATGAGTTATCTACTTAAATTTGATGAACAAAACGACTTACGTATTTTAAACATGCTAACCTTTAGCCCGGTAAGCAAATTAAAAAAAAAACGCAATATGTAGGCTACACGAGAACGGAGACGTCGAGTAACCAAAACAAATGCGTTAAACAAATTCGTACACGTTATTTATCAATTTAACTCTAGAATTAAAGGATATACAACGAGAAACAACGTTTGACAACCTTTAAACAGTTTTAATAACTATCTCAAAAATTATCGCTCTGATGCAAACAACTGATGAGTTATCTACTTAAATATGATGAACAAAACGACTTACGTATTTTAAACATGCTAACCTTTAGCCCGGTAAGCAAATTAAAAAAAAAACGCAATATGTAGGCTACACGAGAACGGAGACGTCGAGTAACCAAAACAAATGCGTTAAACAAATTCGTACACGTTATTTATCAATTTAACTCTAGAATTAAAGGATATACAACGAGAAACAACGTTTGACAACCTTTAAACAGTTTTAATAACTATCTCAAAAATTATCGCTCTGATGCAAACAACTGATGAGTTATCTACTTAAATATGATGAACAAAACGACTTACGTATTTTAAACATGCTAACCTTTAGCCCGGTAAGCAAATTAAAAAAAAAACGCAATATGTAGGCTACACGAGAACGGAGACGGCGAGTAACCAAAACAAATGCGTTAAACAAATTCGTACACGTTATTTATCAATTTAACTCTAGAATTAAAGGATATACAACGAGAAACAACGTTTGACAACCTTTAAACAGTTTTAATAACTATCTCAAAAATTATCGCTCTGATGCAAACAACTGATGAGTTATCTACTTAAATTTGATGAACAAAACGACTTACGTATTTTAAGCATGCTAACCTTTAGCCCGGTAAGCAAATTAAAAAAAAGAACGCAATATGTAGGCTACACGAGGACGGAGACGTCGAGTAACCCAAATCAAATGCGTTAAACAAATTCGTACACGTTATTTATCAATTTAACTCTAGAATTAAAGGATATACAACGAGAAACAACGTTTAACAACCTTTAAACAGTTTTAATAACTATCTCAAAAATTATCGCTCTGATGCAAACAACTGATGAGTTATCTACTTAAATATGATGAACAAAACGACTTACGTATTTTAAACATGCTAACCTTTAGCCCGGTAAGCAAATTAAAAAAAAACGCAATATGTAGGCTACACGAGAACGGAGACGTCGAGTAACCAAAACAAATGCGTTAAACAAATTCGTACACGTTATTTATCAATTTAACTCTAGAATTAAAGGATATACAACGAGAAACAACGCTTGACAACCTTTAAACAGTTTTAATAACTATCTCAAAAATTATCGCTCTGATGCAAACAACTGATGAGTTATCTACTTAAATTTGATGAACAAAACGACTTACGTATTTTAACCATGCTAACCTTTAGCCCGGTAAGCAAATTAAAAAAAAAACGCAATATGTAGGCTACACGAGAACGGAGACGTCGAGTAACCAAAACAAATGCGTTAAACAAATTCGTACACGTTATTTATCAATATAACTCTAGAATTAAAGGATATACAACGAGAAACAACGTTTGACAACCTTTAAACAGTTTTAATAACTATCTCAAAAATTATCGCTCTGATGCAAACAACTGATGAGTTATCTACTTAAATTTGATGAACAAAACGACTTACGTATTTTAAACATGCTAACCTTTAGCCCGGTAAGCAAATTAAAAAAAAAACGCAATATGTAGGCTACACGAGAACGGAGACGTCGAGTAACCAAAACAAATGCGTTAAACAAATTCTTACATGTTATTTATCAATTTAACTCTAGAATTAAAGGATATACAACGAGAAACAACGTTTGACAACCTTTAAACAGTTTTAATAACTATCTCAAAAATTATCGCTCTGATGCAAACAACTGATGAGTTATCTACTTAAATTTGTTGAACAAAACGACTTACGTATTTTAAACATGCTAACCTTTAGCCCGGTAAGCAAATTAAAAAAAAAACGCAATATGTAGGCTACACGAGAACGGAGACGTCGAGTAACCAAAACAAATGCGTTAAACAAATTCGTACACGTTATTTATCAATTTAACTCTAGAATTAAAGGATATACAACGAGAAACAACGTTTGACAACCTTTAAACAGTTTTAATAACTATCTCAAAAATTATCGCTCTGATGCAAACAACTGATGAGTTATCTACTTAAATTTGTTGAACAAAACGACTTACGTATTTTAAACATGCTAACCTTTAGCCCGGTAAGCAAATTAAAAAAAAAACGCAATATGTAGGCTACACGAGAACGGAGACGTCGAGTAACCAAAACAAATGCGTTAAACAAATTCGTACACGTTATTTATCAATTTAACTCTAGAATTAAAGGATATACAACGAGAAACAACGTTTGACAACCTTTAAACAGTTTTAATAACTATCTCAAAAATTATCGCTCTGATGCAAACAACTGATGAGTTATCTACTTAAATATGATGAACAAAACGACTTACGTATTTTAAACATGCTAACCTTTAGCCCGGTAAACAAATTAAAAAAAAAACGCAATATGTAGGCTACACGAGAACGGAGACGTCGAGTAACCAAAACAAATGCGTTAAACAAATTCGTACACGTTATTTATCAATTTAACTCTAGAATTAAAGGATATACAACGAGAAACAACGTTTGACAACCTTTAAACAGTTTTAATAACTATCTCAAAAATTATCGCTCTGATGCAAACAACTGATGAGTTATCTACTTAAATTTGATGAACAAAACGACTTACGTATTTTAAACATGCTAACCTTTAGCCCGGTAAGCAAATTAAAAAAAAACGCAATATGTAGGCTACACGAGAACGGAGACGTCGAGTAACCAAAACAAATGCGTTAAACAAATTCGTACACGTTATTTATCAATTTAACTCTAGAATTAAAGGATATACAACGAGAAACAACGTTTGACAACCTTTAAACAGTTTTAATAACTATCTCAAAAATTATCGCTCTGATGCAAACAACTGATGAGTTATCTACTTAAATATGATGAACAAAACGACTTACGTATTTTAAACATGCTAACCTTTAGCCCGGTAAACAAATTAAAAAAAAAACGCAATATGTAGGCTACACGAGAACGGAGACGTCGAGTAACCAAAACAAATGCGTTAAACAAATTCGTACACGTTATTTATCAATTTAACTCTAGAATTAAAGGATATACAACGAGAAACAACGTTTGACAACCTTTAAACAGTTTTAATAACTATCTCAAAAATTATCGCTCTAATGCAAACAACTGATGAGTTATCTACTTAAATTTGATGAACAAAACGACTTACGTATTTTAAACATGCTAACCTTTAGCCCGGTAAGCAAATTAAAAAAAAACGCAATATGTAGGCTACACGAGAACGGAGACGTCGAGTAACCAAAACAAATGCGTTAAACAAATTCGTACACGTTATTTATCAATTTAACTCTAGAATTAAAGGATATACAACGAGAAACAACGTTTGACAACCTTTAAACAGTTTTAATAACTATCTCAAAAATTATCGCTCTGATGCAAACAACTAATGAGTTATCTACTTAAATATGATGAACAAAACGACTTACGTATTTTAAACATGCTAACCTTTAGCCCGGTAAGCAAATTAAAAAAAAAACGCAATATGTAGGCTACACGAGAACGGAGACGTCGAGTAACCAAAACAAATGCGTTAAACAAATTCGTACACGTTATTTATCAATTTAACTCTAGAATTAAAGGATATAAATGAGAAACAACGTTTGACAACCTTTAAACAGTTTTAATAACTATCTCAAAAATTGTCGCTCTGATGCAAACAACTGATGAGTTATCTACTTAAATTTGATGAACAAAACGACTTACGTATTCTAAACATGCTAACCTTTAGCCCGGTAAGCAAATTAAAAAAAAAACGCAATATGTAGGCTACACGAGAACGGAGACGTCGAGTAACCAAAACAAATGCGTTAAACAAATTCGTACACGTTATTTATCAATTTAACTCTAGAATTAAAGGATATACAACGAGAAACAACGTTTGACAACCTTTAAACAGTTTTAATAACTATCTCAAAAATTATCGCTCTGATGCAAACAACTGATGAGTTATCTACTTAAATTTGTTGAACAAGACGACTTACGTATTTTAAACATGCTAACCTTTAGCCCGGTAAGCAAATTAAAAAAAAACGCAATATGTAGGCTACAAGAGAACGGAGACGTCGAGTAACCAAAACAAATGCGTTAAACAAATTCGTACACGTTATTTATCAATTTAACTCTAGAATTAAAGGATATACAACGAGAAACAACGTTTGACAACCTTTAAACAGTTTTAATAACTATCGCAAAAATTATCGCTCTGATGCAAACAACTGATGAGTTATCTACTTAAATTTGATGAACAAAACGACTTACGTATTTTAAACATGCTAACCTTTAGCCCGGTAAGCAAATTAAAAAAAAAACGCAATATGTAGGCTACACGAGAACGGAGACGTCGAGTAACCAAAACAAATGCGTTAAACAAATTCGTACACGTTATTTATCAATTTAACTCTAGAATTAAAGGATATACAACGAGAAACAACGTTTGACAACCTTTAAACAGTTTTAATAACTATCTCAAAAATTATCGCTCTGATGCAAACAACTGATGAGTTATCTACTTAAATTTGTTGAACAAGACGACTTACGTATTTTAAACATGCTAACCTTTAGCCCGGTAAGCAAATTAAAAAAAAACGCAATATGTAGGCTACACGAGAACGGAGACGTCGAGTAACCAAAACAAATGCGTTAAACAAATTCGTACACGTTATTTATCAATTTAACTCTAGGATTAAAGGATATACAACGAGAAACAACGTTTGACAACCTTTAAACAGTTTTAATAACTATCTCAAAAATTGTCGCTCTGATGCAAACAACTGATGAGTTATCTACTTAAATTTGATGAACAAAACGACTTACGTATTTTAAACATGCTAACCTTTAGCCCGGTAAGCAAATTAAAAAAAAAACGCAATTTGTAAGCTACACGAGAACGGAGACGTCGAGTAACCAAAACAAATGCGTTAAACAAATTCGTACACGTTATTTATCAATTTAACTCTAGAATTAAAGGATATACAACGAGAAACAACGTTTGACAACCTTTAAACCGTTTTAATAACTATCTCAAAAATTATCGCTCTGATGCAAACAACTGATGAGTTATCTACTTAAATTTGATGAACAAAACGACTTACGTATTTTAAACATGCTAACCTTTAGCCCGGTAAGCAAATTAAAAAAAAAACGCAATATGTAGGCTACACGAGAACGGAGACGTCGAGTAACCAAAACAAATGCGTTAAACAAATTCGTACACGTTATTATCAATTTAACTCTAGAATTAAAGGATATACAACGAGAAACAACGTTTGACAACCTTTAAACAGTTTTAATAACTATCTCAAAAATTATCGCTCTGATGCAAACAACTGATGAGTTATCTACTTAAATATGATGAACAAAACGACTTACGTATTTTAAACATGCTAACCTTTAGCCCGGTAAGCAAATTAAAAAAAAAACGCAATATGTAGGCTACACGAGAACGGAGACGTCGAGTAACCAAAACAAATGCGTTAAACAAATTCGTACACGTTATTTATCAATTTAACTCTAGAATTAAAGGATATACAACGAGAAACAACGTTTGACAACCTTTAATCAGTTTTAATAACTATCTCAAAAATTATCGCTCTGATGCAAACAACTGATGAGTTATCTACTTAAATTTGTTGAACAAAACGACTTACGTATTTTAGACATGCTAACCTTTAGCCCGGTAAGCAAATTAAAAAAAAAAAACGCAATATGTAGGCTACACGAGAACGGAGACGTCGAGTAACCAAAACAAATGCGTTAAACAAATTCGTACACGTTATTTATCAATTTAACTCTAGAATTAAAGGATATACAACGAGAAACAACGTTTGACAACCTTTAAACAGTTTTAATAACTATCTCAAAAATTATCGCTCTGATGCAAACAACTGATGAGTTATCTACTTAAATATGATGAACAAAACGACTTACGTATTTTAAACATGCTAACCTTTAGCCCGGTAAGCAAATTAAAAAAAAAACGCAATATGTAGGCTACACGAGAACGGAGACGTCGAGTAACCAAAACAAATGCGTTAAACAAATTCGTACACGTTATTTATCAATTTAACTCTATAATTAAAGGATATACAACGAGAAACAACGTTTGACAACCTTTAAACAGTTTTAATAACTATCTCAAAAATTATCGCTCTGATGCAAACAACTGATGAGTTATCTACTTAAATTTGATGAACAAAACCACTTACGTATTCTAAACATGCTAACCTTTAGCCCGGTAAGCAAATTAAAAAAAAAACGCAATATGTAGGCTACACGAGAACGGAGACGTCGAGTAACCAAAACAAATGCGTTAAACAAATTCGTACACGTTATTTATCAATTTAACTCTAGAATTAAAGGATATACAACGAGAAACAACGTTTGACAACCTTTAAACAGTTTTAATAACTATCTCAAAAATTATCGCTCTGATGCAAACAACTGATGAGTTATCTACTTAAATTTGTTGAACAAAACGACTTACGTATTTTAAACATGCTAACCTTTAGCCCGGTAAGCAAATTAAAAAAAAAACGCAATATGTAGGCTACACGAGAACGGAGACGTCGAGTAACCAAAACAAATGCGTTAAACAAATTCGTACACGTTATTTATCAATTTAACTCTAGAATTAAAGGATATACAACGAGAAACAACGTTTGACAACCTTTAAACAGTTTTAATAACTATCGCAAAAATTATCGCTCCGATGCAAACAACTGATGAGTTATCTACTTAAATTTGATGAACAAAACGACTTACGTATTTTAAACATGCTAACCTTTAACCCGGTAAGCAAATTAAAAAAAAAACGCAATATGTAGGCTACACGAGAACGGAGACGTCGAGTAACCAAAACAAATGCGTTAAACAAATTCGTACACGTTATTTATCAATTTAACTCTAGGATTAAAGGATATACAACGAGAAACAACGTTTGACAACCTTTAAACAGTTTTAATAACTATCTCAAAAATTGTCGCTCTGATGCAAACAACTGATGAGTTATCTACTTAAATTTGTTGAACAAAACGACTTACGTATTTTAAACATGCTAACCTTTAGCCCGGTAAGCAAATTAAAAAAAAAACGGAATATGTAAGCTACACGAGAACGGAGACGTCGAGTAACCAAAACAAATGCGTTAAACAAATTCGTACACGTTATTTATCAATTTAACTCTAGAATTAAAGGATATACAACGAGAAACAACGTTTGACAACCTTTAAACAGTTTTAATAACTATCTCAAAAATTATCGCTCTGATGCAAACAACTGATGAGTTATCTACTTAAATTTGATGAACAAAACGACTTACGTATTTTAAACATGCTAACCTTTAGCCCGGTAAGCAAATTAAAAAAAAAACGCAATATGTAGGCTACACGAAAACGGAGACGTCGAGTAACCAAAACAAATGCGTTAAACAAATTCGTACACGTTATTATCAATTTAACTCTAGAATTAAAGGATATACAACGAGAAACAACGTTTGACAACCTTTAAACAGTTTTAATAACTATCTCAAAAATTATCGCTCTGATGCAAACAACTGATGAGTTATCTACTTAAATATGATGAACAAAACGACTTACGTATTTTAAACATGCTAACCTTTAGCCCGGTAAGCAAATTAAAAAAAAAAACGCAATATGTAGGCTACACGAGAACGGAGACGTCGAGTAACCAAAACAAATGCGTTAAACAAATTCGTACACGTTATTTATCAATTTAACTCTAGAATTAAAGGATATACAACGAGAAACAACGTTTGACAACCTTTAAACAGTTTTAATAACTATCTCAAAAATTATCGCTCTGATGCAAACAACTGATGAGTTATCTACTTAAATTTGTTGAACAAAACGACTTACGTATTTTAAACATGCTAACCTTTAGCCCGGTAAGCAAATTAAAAAAAAAAACGCAATATGTAGGCTACACGAGAACGGAGACGTCGAGTAACCAAAACAAATGCGTTAAACAAATTCGTACACGTTATTTATCAATTTAACTCTAGAATTAAAGGATATACAACGAGAAACAACGTTTGACAACCTTTAAACAGTTTTAATAACTATCACAAAAATTATCGCTCTGATGCAAACAACTGATGAGTTATCTACTTAAATTTGATGAACAAAACGACTTACGTATTTTAAACATGCTAACCTTTAGCCCGGTAAGCAAATTAAAAAAAAACGCAATATGTAGGCTACACGAGAATGGAGACGTCGAGTAACCAAAACAAATGCGTTAAACAAATTCGTACACGTTATTTATCAATTTAACTCTAGAATTAAAGGATATACAACGAGAAACAACGTTTGACAACCTTTAAAGAGTTTTAATAACTATCTCAAAAATTATCGCTCTGATGCAAACAACTGATGAGTTATCTACTTAAATTTGTTGAACAAAACGACTTACGTATTTTAAACATGCTAACCTTTAGCCCGGTAAGCAAATTAAAAAAAAAACGCAATATGTAGGCTACACGAGAACGGAGACGTCGAGTAACCAAAACAAATGCGTTAAACAAATTCGTACACGTTATTTATCAATTTAACTCTAGAATTAAAGGATATACAACGAGAAACAACGTTTGACAACCTTTAAACAGTTTTAATAACTATCGCAAAAATTATCGCTCTGATGCAAACAACTGATGAGTTATCTACTTAAATTTGATGAACAAAACGACTTACGTATTTTAAACATGCTAGCCTTTAGCCCGGTAAGCAAATTAAAAAAAAAACGCAATATGTAGGCTACACGAGAACGGAGACGTCGAGTAACCAAAACAAATGCGTTAAACAAATTCGTACACGTTATTTATCAATTTAACTCTAGGATTAAAGGATATACAACGAGAAACAACGTTTGACAACCTTTAAACAGTTTTAATAACTATCTCAAAAATTGTCGCTCTGATGCAAACGATGAGTTATCTACTTAAATTTGATGAACAAAACAACTTACGTATTTTAAACATGCTAACCTTTAGCCGGTAAGCAAATTAAAAAAAAAAACGCAATATGTAAGCTACACGAGAACGGAGACGTCGAGTAACCAAAACAAATGCGTTAAACAAATTCGTACACGTTATTTATCAATTTAACTCTAGAATTAAAGGATATACAACGAGAAACAACGTTTGACAACCTTTAAAGAGTTTTAATAACTATCTCAAAAATTATCGCTCTGATGCAAACAACTGATGAGTTATCTACTTAAATTTGTTGAACAAAACGACTTACGTATTTTAAACATGCTAACCTTTAGCCGGTAAGCAAATTAAAAAAAAAACGCAATATGTAGGCTACACGAGAACGGAGACGTCGAGTAACCAAAACAAATGCGTTAAACAAATTCGTACACGTTATTTATCAATTTAACTCTAGAATTAAAGGATATACAACGAGAAACAACGTTTGACAACCTTTAAACAGTTTTAATAACTATCTCAAAAATTATCGCTCTGATGCAAACAACTGATGAGTTATCTACTTAAATATGATGAACAAAACGACTTACGTATTTTAAACATGCTAACCTTTAGCCCGGTAAGCAAATTAAAAAAAAAAACGCAATATGTAGGCTACACGAGAACGGAGACGTCGAGTAACCAAAACAAATGCGTTAAACAAATTCGTACACGTTATTTATCAATTTAACTCTAGAATTAAAGGATATACAACGAGAAACAACTTTTGACAACCTTTAAACAGTTTTAATAACTATCTCAAAAATTATCGGTCTGATGCAAACAACTGATGAGTTATCTACTTAAATTTGATGAACAAAACGACTTACGTATTTTAAACATGCTAACCTTTAGCCCGGTAAGCAAATTTAAAAAAAAAACGCAATATGTAGGCTACACGAGAACGGAGACGTCGAGTAACCAAAACAAATGCGTTAAACAAATTCGTACACGTTATTTATCAATTTAACTCTAGAATTAAAGGATATACAACGAGAAACAACGTTTGACAACCTTTAAACAGTTTTAATAACTATCTCAAAAATTATCGCTCTGATGCAAACAACTGATGAGTTATCTACTTAAATATGATGAACAAAACGACTTACGTATTTTAAACATGCTAACCTTTAGCCCGGTAAGCAAATTAAAAAAAAACGCAATATGTAGGCTACACGAGAACGGAGACGTCGAGTAACCAAAACAAATGCGTTAAACAAATTCGTACACGTTATTTATCAATTTAACTCTAGAATTAAAGGATATACAACGAGAAACAACGTTTGACAACCTTTAAACAGTTTTAATAACTATCTCAAAAATTATCGCTCTGATGCAAACAACTGATGAGTTATCTACTTAAATTTGATGAACAAAACGACTTACGTATTTTAAACATGCTAACCTTTAGCCCGGTAAGCAAATTAAAAAAAAAAACGCAATATGTAGGCTACACGAGAACGGAGACGTCGAGTAACCAAAACAAATGCGTTAAACAAATTCGTACACGTTATTTATCAATTTAACTCTAGAATTAAAGGATATACAACGAGAAACAACGTTTGACAACCTTTAAACAGTTTTAATAACTATCTCAAAAATTGCCGCTCTGGTGCAAACAACTGATGAGTTATCTACTTAAATTTGATGAACAAAACGACTTACATATTTTAAACATGCTAACCTTTAGTCCGGTAAGCAAATTAAAAAAAAAACGCAATATGTAGGCTACACGAGAACGGAGACGTCGAGTAACCAAAACAAATGCGTTAAACAAATTCGTACACGTTATTTATCAATTTAACTCTAGAATTAAAGGATATACAACGTTTGACAACCTTTAAACAGTTTTAATAACTATCTCAAAAATTATCGCTCTGATGCAAACAACTGATGAGTTATCTACTTAAATTTGATGAACAAAACGACTTACGTATTTTAAACATGCTAACCTTTAGCCCGGTAAGCAAATTAAAAAAAAAAACGCAATATGTAGGCTACACGAGAACGGAGACGTCGAGTAACCAAAACAAATGCGTTAAACAAATTCGTACACGTTATTTATCAATTTAACTCTAGAATTAAAGGATATACAACGAGAAACAACGTTTGACAACCTTTAAACAGTTTTAATAACTATCTCAAAAATTGTCGCTCTGATGCAAACAACTGATGAGTTATCTACTTAAATTTGATGAACAAAACGACTTACGTATTTTAAACATGCTAACCTTTAGCCCGGTAAGCAAATTAAAAAAAAAAACGCAATATGTAGGCTACACGAGAACGGAGACGTCGAGTAACCAAAACAAATGCGTTAAACAAATTCTTACACGTTATGTATCAATTTAACTCTAGAATTAAAGGATATACAACGAGAAACAATGTTTGACAACCTTTAAACAGTTTTAATAACTATCTCAAAAATTATCGCTCTGATGCAAACAACTGATGAGTTATCTACTTAAATTTGATGAACAAAACGACTTACGTATTTTAAACATGCTAACCTTTAGCCCGGTAAGCAAATTAAAAAAAAAACGCAATATGTAGGCTACACGAGAACGGAGACGTCGATTAACCAAAACAAATGCGTTAAACAAATTCGCACACGTTATTTATCAATTTAACTCTAGAATTAAAGGATATACAACGAGAAACAACGTTTGACAACCTTTAAACAGTTTTAAAAACTATCTCAAAAATTATCGCTCTGATGCAAACAACTGATGAGTTATCTACTTAAATATGATGAACAAAACGACTTACGTATTTTAAACATGCTAACCTTTAGCCCGGTAAGCAAATTAAAAAAAAAACGCAATATGTAGGCTACACGAGAACGGAGACGTCGAGTAACCAAAACAAATGCGTTAAACAAATTCGTACACGTTATTTATCAATTTAACTCTAGAATTAAAGGATATACAACGAGAAACAACGTTTGACAACCTTTTAAACGGTTTTAATAACTATCTCAAAAATTATCGCTCTGATGCAAACAACTGATGAGTTATCTACTTAAATTTGATGAACAAAACGACTTACGTATTTTAAACATGCTAACCTTTAGCCCGGTAAGCAAATTAAAAAAAAAAACGCAATATGTAGGCTACACGAGAACGGAGACGTCGAGTAACCAAAACAAATGCGTTTAAACAAATTCGTACACGTTATTTATCAATTTAACTCTAGAATTAAAGGATATACAACGAGAAACAACGTTTGACAACCTTTAAACAGTTTTAATAACTATCTCAAAAATTGTCGCTCTGATGCAAACAACTGATGAGTTATCTACTTAAATTTGATGAACAAAACGACTTACGTATTTTAAACATGCTAACCTTTAGCCCGGTAAGCAAATTAAAAAAAAAAACGCAATATGTAGGCTACACGAGAACGGAGACGTCGAGTAACCAAAACAAATGCGTTAAACAAATTCGTACACGTTATTTATCAATTTAACTCTAGAATTAAAGGATATACAACGAGAAACAACGTTTGACAACCTTTAAACAATTTTAATAACTATCTCAAAAATTATCGCTCTGATGCAAACAACTGATGAGTTATCTACTTAAATTTGTTGAACAAAACGACTTACGTATTTTAAACATGCTAACCTTTAGCCCGGTAAGCAAATTAAAAAAAAAACGCAATATGTAGGCTACACGAGAACGGAGACGTCGAGTAACCAAAACAAATGCGTTTAAACAAATTCGTACACGTTATTTATCAATTTAACTCTAGAATTAAAGGATATACAACGAGAAACAACGTTTGACAACCTTTAAACAGTTTTAATAACTATCTCAAAAATTGTCGCTCTGATGCAAACAACTGATGAGTTATCTACTTAAATTTGATGAACAAAACGACTTACGTATTTTAAACATGCTAACCTTTAGCCCGGTAAGCAAATAAAAAAAAAACGCAATATGTAGGCTACACGAGAACGGAGACGTCGAGTAAGCAAAACAAATGCGTTTAAACAAATTCGTACACGTTATTTATCAATTTAACTCTAGAATTAAAGGATATACTACGAGAAACAACGTTTGACAACCTTTAAACAGTTTTAATAACTATCTCAAAAATTGTCGCTCTGATGCAAACAACTGATGAGTTACCTATTTAATCTTGTTGAACAAAACGACTTACGTATTTTAAACATGCTAACCTTTAGCCCGGTAAGCAAATTAAAAAAAAAAACGCAATATGTAGGCTACACGAGAACGGAGACGTCGAGTAACCAAAACAAATGCGTTTAAACAAATTCTTACACGTTATGTATCAATTTAACTCTAGAATTAAAGGATATACAACGAGAAACAATGTTTGACAACCTTTAAACAGTTTTAATAACTATCTCAAAAATTATCGCTCTGATGCAAACAACTGATGAGTTATCTACTTAAATTTGATGAACAAAACGACTTACGTATTTTAAACATGCTAACCTTTAGCCCGGTAAGCAAATTAAAAAAAAAACGCAATATGTAGGCTACACGAGAACGGAGACGTCGAGTAACCAAAACAAATGCGTTAAACAAATTCGCACACGTTATTTATCAATTTAACTCTAGAATTAAAGGATATACAACGAGAAACAACGTTTGACAACCTTTAAACAGTTTTAAAAACTATCTCAAAAATTATCGCTCTGATGCAAACAACTGATGAGTTATCTACTTAAATATGATGAACAAAACGACTTACGTATTTTAAACATGCTAACCTTTAGCCCGGTAAGCAAATTAAAAAAAAAACGCAATATGTAGGCTACACGAGAACGGAGACGTCGAGTAACCAAAACAAATGCGTTAAACAAATTCGTACACGTTATTTATCAATTTAACTCTAGAATTAAAGGATATACAACGAGAAACAACGTTTGACAACCTTTAAACGGTTTTAATAACTATCTCAAAAATTATCGCTCTGATGCAAACAACTGATGAGTTATCTACTTAAATATGATGAACAAAACGACTTACGTATTTTAAACATGCTAACCTTTAGCCCGGTAAGCAAATTAAAAAAAAAAACGCATTATGTGGGCTACACGAGAACGGAGACGTCGAGTAACCAAAACAAATGCGTTAAACAAATTCGTACACGTTATTTATCAATTTAACTCTAGAATTAAAGGATATACAACGAGAAACAACGTTTGACAACCTTTAAACAGTTTTAATAACTATCTCAAAAATTGTCGCTCTGATGCAAACAACTGCTGAGTTATCTACTCAAATTTGTTGAACAAAACGACTTACGTATTTTAAACATGCTAACCTTTAGCCCGGTAAGCAAATTAAAAAAAAAACGCAATATGTAGGCTACACGAGAACGGAGACGTCGAGTAACCAAAACAAATGCGTTAAACAAATTCGTACACGTTATTTATTAATTTAACTCTAGAATTAAAGGATATACAACAAGAAACAACGTTTGACAACCTTTAAACAATTTTAATAACTATCTCAAAAATTGTCGCTCTGATGCAAACAACTGCTGAGTTATCTACTCAAATTTGTTGAACAAAACGACTTACGTATTTTAAACATGCTAACCTTTAGCCCGGTAAGCAAATTAAAAAAAAAACGCAATATGTAGGCTACACGAGAACGGAGACGTCGAGTAACCAAAACAAATGCGTTAAACAAATTCGTACACGTTATTTATCAATTTAACTCTAGAATTAAAGGATATACAACGAGAAACAACGTTTGACAACCTTTAAACAGTTTTAATAACTATCTCAAAAATTGTCGCTCTGATGCAAACAACTGATGAGTTATCTACTTAAATTTGATGAACAAAACGACTTACGTATTTTAAACATGCTAACCTTTAGAGCAAATAAAAAAAAAAACGCAATATGTAGGCTACACGAGAACGGAGACGTCGAGTAACCAAAACAAATGCGTTAAACAAATTCGTACACGTTATTTATTAATTTAACTCTAGAATTAAAGGATATACAACGAGAAACAACGTTTGACAACCTTTAAACAGTTTTAATAACTATCTCAAAAATTGTCGCTCTGATGCAAACAACTGATGAGTTACCTATTTAATCTTGTTGAACAAAACGACTTACGTATTTTAAACATGCTAACCTTTAGCCCGGTAAGCAAATTAAAAAAAAAACGCAATATGTAGGCTACACGAGAACGGAGACGTCGAGTAACCAAAACAAATGCGTTAAACAAATTCTTACACGTTATTTATCAATTTAACTCTAGAATTAAAGGATATACAACGAGAAACAATGTTTGACAACCTTTTAAACAGTTTTAATAACTATCTCAAAAATTATCGCTCTGATGCAAACAACTGATGAGTTATCTACTTAAATTTGATGAACAAAACGACTTACGTATTTTAAACATGCTAACCTTTAGCCCGGTAAGCAAATTAAAAAAAAAACGCAATATGTAGGCTACACGAGAACGGAGACGTCGAGTAACCAAAATAAATGCGTTAAACAAATTCGCACATGTTATTTATCAATTTAACTCTAGAATTAAAGGATATACAACGAGAAACAACGTTTGACAACCTTTAAACAGTTTTAAAAACTATCTCAAAAATTATCGCTCTGATGCAAACAACTGATGAGTTATCTACTTAAATATGATGAACAAAACGACTTACGTATTTTAAACATGCTAACCTTTAGCCCGGTAAGCAAATTAAAAAAAAACGCAATATGTAGGCTACACGAGAACGGAGACGTCGAGTAACCAAAACAAATGCGTTTAAACAAATTCGTACACGTTATTTATCAATTTAACTCTAGAATTAAAGGATATACAACGAGAAACAACGTTTGACAACCTTTAAACAGTTTTAATAACTATCTCAAAAATTATCGCTCTGATGCAAACAACTGATGAGTTATCTACTTAAATATGATGAACAAAACGACTTACGTATTTTAAACATGCTAACCTTTAGCCCGGTAAGCAAATTAAAAAAAAAACGCAATATGTGGGCTACACGAGAACGGAGACGTCGAGTAACCAAAACAAATGCGTTAAACAAATTCGTACACGTTATTTATCAATTTAACTCTAGAATTAAAGGATATACAACGAGAAACAACGTTTGACAACCTTTAAACAGTTTTAATAACTATCTCAAAAATTATCGCTCTGATGCAAACAACTGATGAGTTATCTACTTAAATTTGATGAACAAAACGACTTACGTATTTTAAACATGCTAACCTTTAGCCCGGTAAGCAAATTAAAAAAAAACGCAATATGTAGGCTACACGAGAACGGAGACGTCGAGTAACCAAAACAAATGCGTTAAACAAATTCGTACACGTTATTTATCAATTTAACTCTAGAATTAAAGGATATACAACGAGAAACAACGTTTGACAACCTTTAAACAGTTTTAATAACTATCTCAAAAATTATCGCTCTGATGCAAACAACTGATGAGTTATCTACTTAAATTTGATGAACAAAACGACTTACGTATTTTAAACATGCTAACCTTTAGCCCGGTAAGCAAATTAAAAAAAAAACGCAATATGTAGGCTACACGAGAACGGAGACGTCGAGTAACCAAAACAAATGCGTTAAACAAATTCGTACACGTTATTTATCAATTTAACTCTAGAATTAAAGGATATACAACGAGAAACAACGTTTGACAACCTTTAAACAGTTTTAATAACTATCTCAAAAATTATCGCTCTGATGCAAACAACTGATGAGTTATCTACTTAAATTTGATGAACAAAACGACTTACGTATTTTAAACATGCTAACCTTTAGCCCGGTAAGCAAATTAAAAAAAAAAACGCAATATGTAGGCTACACGAGAACGGAGACGTCGAGTAACCAAAACAAATGCGTTAAACAAATTCGTACACGTTATTTATCAATTTAACTCTAGAATTAAAGGATATACAACGAGAAACAACGTTTGACAACCTTTAAACAGTTTTAATAACTATCTCAAAAATTGCCGCTCTGGTGCAAACAACTGATGAGTTATCTACTTAAATTTGATGAACAAAACGACTTACGTATTTTAAACATGCTAACCTTTAGTCCGGTAAGCAAATTAAAAAAAAAAACGCAATATGTAGGCTACACGAGAACGGAGACGTCGAGTAACCAAAACAAATGCGTTAAACAAATTCGTACACGTTATTTATCAATTTAACTCTAGAATTAAAGGATATACAACGTTTGACAACCTTTAAACAGTTTTAATAACTATCTCAAAAATTATCGCTCTGATGCAAACAACTGATGAGTTATCTACTTAAATTTGATGAACAAAACGACTTACGTATTTTAAACATGCTAACCTTTAGCCCGGTAAGCAAATTAAAAAAAAAAACGCAATATGTAGGCTACACGAGAACGGAGACGTCGAGTAACCAAAACAAATGCGTTAAACAAATTCGTACACGTTATTTATCAATTTAACTCTAGAATTAAAGGATATACAACGAGAAACAACGTTTGACAACCTTTAAACAGTTTTAATAACTATCTCAAAAATTGTCGCTCTGATGCAAACAACTGATGAGTTATCTACTTAAATTTGATGAACAAAACGACTTACGTATTTTAAACATGCTAACCTTTAGCCCGGTAAGCAAATTAAAAAAAAAAACGCAATATGTAGGCTACACGAGAACGGAGACGTCGAGTAACCAAAACAAATGCGTTAAACAAATTCTTACACGTTATGTATCAATTTAACTCTAGAATTAAAGGATATACAACGAGAAACAATGTTTGACAACCTTTAAACAGTTTTAATAACTATCTCAAAAATTATCGCTCTGATGCAAACAACTGATGAGTTATCTACTTAAATTTGATGAACAAAACGACTTACGTATTTTAAACATGCTAACCTTTAGCCCGGTAAGCAAATTAAAAAAAAAACGCAATATGTAGGCTACACGAGAACGGAGACGTCGAGTAACCAAAACAAATGCGTTAAACAAATTCGCACACGTTATTTATCAATTTAACTCTAGAATTAAAGGATATACAACGAGAAACAACGTTTGACAACCTTTAAACAGTTTTAAAAACTATCTCAAAAATTATCGCTCTGATGCAAACAACTGATGAGTTATCTACTTAAATATGATGAACAAAACGACTTACGTATTTTAAACATGCTAACCTTTAGCCCGGTAAGCAAATTAAAAAAAAAACGCAATATGTAGGCTACACGAGAACGGAGACGTCGAGTAACCAAAACAAATGCGTTAAACAAATTCGTACACGTTATTTATCAATTTAACTCTAGAATTAAAGGATATACAACGAGAAACAACGTTTGACAACCTTTAAACGGTTTTAATAACTATCTAAAAAATTATCGCTCTGATGCAAACAACTGATGAGTTATCTACTTAAATTTGATGAACAAAACGACTTACGTATTTTAAACATGCTAACCTTTAGCCCGGTAAGCAAATTAAAAAAAAAAACGCAATATGTAGGCTACACGAGAACGGAGACGTCGAGTAACCAAAACAAATGCGTTAAACAAATTCGTACACGTTATTTATCAATTTAACTCTAGAATTAAAGGATATACAACGAGAAACAACGTTTGACAACCTTTAAACAGTTTTAATAACTATCTCAAAAATTGTCGCTCTGATGCAAACAACTGATGAGTTATCTACTTAAATTTGATGAACAAAACGACTTACGTATTTTAAACATGCTAACCTTTAGCCCGGTAAGCAAATTAAAAAAAAAACGCAATATGTAGGCTACACGAGAACGGAGACGTCGAGTAACCAAAACAAATGCGTTAAACAAATTCGTACACGTTATTTATCAATTTAACTCTAGAATTAAAGGATATACAACGAGAAACAACGTTTGACAACCTTTAAACAATTTTAATAACTATCTCAAAAATTATCGCTCTGATGCAAACAACTGATGAGTTATCTACTTAAATTTGTTGAACAAAACGACTTACGTATTTTAAACATGCTAACCTTTAGCCCGGTAAGCAAATTAAAAAAAAAACGCAATATGTAGGCTACACGAGAACGGAGACGTCGAGTAACCAAAACAAATGCGTTAAACAAATTCGTACACGTTATTTATCAATTTAACTCTAGAATTAAAGGATATACAACGAGAAACAACGTTTGACAACCTTTAAACAGTTTTAATAACTATCTCAAAAATTGTCGCTCTGATGCAAACAACTGATGAGTTATCTACTTAAATTTGATGAACAAAACGACTTACGTATTTTAAACATGCTAACCTTTAGCCCGGTAAGCAAATTAAAAAAAAAACGCAATATGTAGGCTACACGAGAACGGAGACGTCGAGTAAGCAAAACAAATGCGTTAAACAAATTCGTACACGTTATTTATCAATTTAACTCTAGAATTAAAGGATATACTACGAGAAACAACGTTTGACAACCTTTAAACAGTTTTAATAACTATCTCAAAAATTGTCGCTCTGATGCAAACAACTGATGAGTTACCTATTTAATCTTGTTGAACAAAACGACTTACGTATTTTAAACATGCTAACCTTTAGCCCGGTAAGCAAATTAAAAAAAAAAACGCAATATGTAGGCTACACGAGAACGGAGACGTCGAGTAACCAAAACAAATGCGTTAAACAAATTCTTACACGTTATGTATCAATTTAACTCTAGAATTAAAGGATATACAACGAGAAACAATGTTTGACAACCTTTAAACAGTTTTAATAACTATCTCAAAAATTATCGCTCTGATGCAAACAACTGATGAGTTATCTACTTAAATTTGATGAACAAAACGACTTACGTATTTTAAACATGCTAACCTTTAGCCCGGTAAGCAAATTAAAAAAAAAACGCAATATGTAGGCTACACGAGAACGGAGACGTCGAGTAACCAAAACAAATGCGTTAAACAAATTCGCACACGTTATTTATCAATTTAACTCTAGAATTAAAGGATATACAACGAGAAACAACGTTTGACAACCTTTAAACAGTTTTAAAAACTATCTCAAAAATTATCGCTCTGATGCAAACAACTGATGAGTTATCTACTTAAATATGATGAACAAAACGACTTACGTATTTTAAACATGCTAACCTTTAGCCCGGTAAGCAAATTAAAAAAAAAAACGCAATATGTAGGCTACACGAGAACGGAGACGTCGAGTAACCAAAACAAATGCGTTAAACAAATTCGTACACGTTATTTATCAATTTAACTCTAGAATTAAAGGATATACAACGAGAAACAACGTTTGACAACCTTTAAACGGTTTTAATAACTATCTCAAAAATTATCGCTCTGATGCAAACAACTGATGAGTTATCTACTTAAATATGATGAACAAAACGACTTACGTATTTTAAACATGCTAACCTTTAGCCCGGTAAGCAAATTAAAAAAAAAAAACGCATTATGTGGGCTACACGAGAACGGAGACGTCGAGTAACCAAAACAAATGCGTTAAACAAATTCGTACACGTTATTTATCAATTTAACTCTAGAATTAAAGGATATACAACGAGAAACAACGTTTGACAACCTTTAAACAGTTTTAATAACTATCTCAAAAATTGTCGCTCTGATGCAAACAACTGCTGAGTTATCTACTCAAATTTGTTGAACAAAACGACTTACGTATTTTAAACATGCTAACCTTTAGCCCGGTAAGCAAATTAAAAAAAAAACGCAATATGTAGGCTACACGAGAACGGAGACGTCGAGTAACCAAAACAAATGCGTTAAACAAATTCGTACACGTTATTTATTAATTTAACTCTAGAATTAAAGGATATACAACAAGAAACAACGTTTGACAACCTTTAAACAATTTTAATAACTATCTCAAAAATTGTCGCTCTGATGCAAACAACTGCTGAGTTATCTACTCAAATTTGTTGAACAAAACGACTTACGTATTTTAAACATGCTAACCTTTAGCCCGGTAAGCAAATTAAAAAAAAAACGCAATATGTAGGCTACACGAGAACGGAGACGTCGAGTAACCAAAACAAATGCGTTAAACAAATTCGTACACGTTATTTATCAATTTAACTCTAGAATTAAAGGATATACAACGAGAAACAACGTTTGACAACCTTTAAACAGTTTTAATAACTATCTCAAAAATTGTCGCTCTGATGCAAACAACTGATGAGTTATCTACTTAAATTTGATGAACAAAACGACTTACGTATTTTAAACATGCTAACCTTTAGCCCGGTAAGCAAATAAAAAAAAAAACGCAATATGTAGGCTACACGAGAACGGAGACGTCGAGTAACCAAAACAAATGCGTTAAACAAATTCGTACACGTTATTTATCAATTTAACTCTAGAATTAAAGGATATACAACGAGAAACAACGTTTGACAACCTTTAAACAGTTTTAATAACTATCTCAAAAATTGTCGCTCTGATGCAAACAACTGATGAGTTACCTATTTAATCTTGTTGAACAAAACGACTTACGTATTTTAAACATGCTAACCTTTAGCCCGGTAAGCAAATTAAAAAAAAAACGCAATATGTAGGCTACACGAGAACGGAGACGTCGAGTAACCAAAACAAATGCGTTAAACAAATTCTTACACGTTATTTATCAATTTAACTCTAGAATTAAAGGATATACAACGAGAAACAATGTTTGACAACCTTTAAACAGTTTTAATAACTATCTCAAAAATTATCGCTCTGATGCAAACAACTGATGAGTTATCTACTTAAATTTGATGAACAAAACGACTTACGTATTTTAAACATGCTAACCTTTAGCCCGGTAAGCAAATTAAAAAAAAAACGCAATATGTAGGCTACACGAGAACGGAGACGTCGAGTAACCAAAACAAATGCGTTAAACAAATTCGCACATGTTATTTATCAATTTAACTCTAGAATTAAAGGATATACAACGAGAAACAACGTTTGACAACCTTTAAACAGTTTTAAAAACTATCTCAAAAATTATCGCTCTGATGCAAACAACTGATGAGTTATCTACTTAAATATGATGAACAAAACGACTTACGTATTTTAAACATGCTAACCTTTAGCCCGGTAAGCAAATTAAAAAAAAAACGCAATATGTAGGCTACACGAGAACGGAGACGTCGAGTAACCAAAACAAATGCGTTAAACAAATTCGTACACGTTATTTATCAATTTAACTCTAGAATTAAAGGATATACAACGAGAAACAACGTTTGACAACCTTTAAACAGTTTTAATAACTATCTCAAAAATTATCGCTCTGATGCAAACAACTGATGAGTTATCTACTTAAATATGATGAAAAAACGACTTACGTATTTTAAACATGCTAACCTTTAGCCCGGTAAGCAAATTAAAAAAAAAAACGCAATATGTGGGCTACACGAGAACGGAGACGTCGAGTAACCAAAACAAATGCGTTAAACAAATTCGTACACGTTATTTATCAATTTAACTCTAGAATTAAAGGATATACAACGAGAAACAACGTTTGACAACCTTTAAACAGTTTTAATAACTATCTCAAAAATTGTCGCTCTGATGCAAACAACTGCTGAGTTATCTACTCAAATTTGTTGAACAAAACGACTTACGTATTTTAAACATGCTAACCTTTAGCCCGGTAAGCAAATTAAAAAAAAAACGCAATATGTAGGCTACACGAGAACGGAGACGTCGAGTAACCAAAACAAATGCGTTAAACAAATTCGTACACGTTATTTATCAATTTAACTCTAGAATTAAAGGATATACAACAAGAAACAACGTTTGACAACCTTTAAACAATTTTAATAACTATCTCAAAAATTGTCGCTCTGATGCAAACAACTGCTGAGTTATCTACTCAAATTTGTTGAACAAAACGACTTACGTATTTTAAACATGCTAACCTTTAGCCCGGTAAGCAAATTAAAAAAAAAACGCAATATGTAGGCTACACGAGAACGGAGACGTCGAGTAACCAAAACAAATGCGTTAAACAAATTCGTACACGTTATTTATCAATTTAACTCTAGAATTAAAGGATATACAACGAGAAACAACGTTTGACAACCTTTAAACAGTTTTAATAACTATCTCAAAAATTGTCGCTCTGATGCAAACAACTGATGAGTTATCTACTCAAATTTGTTGAACAAAACGACTTACGTATTTCAAGCATGCTAACCTTTAGCCCGGTAAGCAAATTAAAAAAAAAAACGCAATATGTAGGCTACACGAGAACGGAGACGTCGAATAACCAAAAAAAATGCGTTAAACAAATTCGTACACGTTATTTATCAATTTAACTCTAGAATTAAAGGATATACAACGAGAAACAATGTTTGACAACCTTTAAACAGTTTTAATAACTATCTCAAAAATTGTCGCTCTGATGCAAACAACTGATGAGTTATCTACTTAAATTTGATGAACAAAACGACTTACGTATTTTAAACATGCTAACCTTTAGCCCGGTAAGCAAATTAAGAAAAAAACCCAATATGTAGGCTACACGAGAACGGAGACGTCGAGTAACCAAAACAAATGCGTTAAACAAATTCGTACACGTTATTTATCAATTTAACTCTAGAATTAAAGGATATACAACGAGAAACAACGTTTGACAACCTTTAAACAGTTTTAATAACTATCTCAAAAATTGTCGCTCTGATGCAAACAACTGATGAGTTATCTACTTAAATTTGATGAACAAAACGACTTACGTATTTTAAACATGCTAACCTTTAGCCCGGTAAGCAAATTTAAAAAAAAACGCAATATGTAGGCTACACGAGAACAGAGACGTTGAGTAACCAAAACAAATGCGTTAAACAAATTCGTACACGTTATTTATCAATTTAACTCTAGAATTAAAGGATATACAACGAGAAACAACGTTTGACAACCTTTAAACAGTTTTAATAACTATCTCAAAAATTGTCGCTCTGATGCAAACAACTGATGAGTTATCTACTTAAATTTGATGAACAAAACGACTTACGTATTTTAAACATGCTAACGTTTAGCCCGGTAAGCAAATTAAAAAAAAAACGCAATATGTAGGCTACACGAGAACGGAGACGTCGAGTAACCAAAACAAATGCGTTAAACAAATTCGTACACGTTATTTATCAATTTAACTCTAGAATTAAAGGATATACAACGAGAAACAACGTTTGACAACCTTTAAACAGTTTTAATAACTATCTCAAAAATTATCGCTCTGATGCAAACAACTGATGAGTTATCTACTTAAATTTGTTGAACAAAACGACTTACGTATTTTAAGCATGCTAACCTTTAGCCCGGTAAGCAAATTAAAAAAAAAAACGCAATATGTAGGCTACACGAGAACGGAGACGTCGAGTAACCAAAACAAATGCGTTAAACAAATTCGTACACGTTATTTATCAATTTAACTCTAGAATTAAAGGATATACAACAAGAAACAACGTTTGACAACCTTTAAACAGTTTTAATAACTATCTCAAAAATTGTCGCTCTGATGCAAACAACTGATGAGTTATCTACTTAAATTTGATGAACAAAACGACTTACGTATTTTAAACATGCTAACCTTGAGCCCGGTAAGCAAATTAAAAAAAAAAAACGCAATATGTAGGCCACACGAGAACGGAGACGTCGAGTAACCAAAACAAATGCGTTAAACAAATTCGTACACGTTATTTATCAATTTAACTCTAGAATTAAAGGATGTACAACGAGAAACAACGTTTGACAACCTTTAAACAGTTTTAATAACTATCTCAAAAATTATCGCTCTGATGCAAACAACTGATGAGTTATCTACTTAAATATGATGAACAAAACGACTTACGTATTTTAAACATGCTAACCTTTAGCCCGGTAAGCCAATTAAAAAAAAAACGCAATATGTAGGCTACACGAGAACGGAGACGTCGAGTAACCAAAACAAATGCGTTAAACAAATTCGTACACGTTATTTATCAATTTAACTCTAGAATTAAAGGATATACAACGAGAAACAACGTTTGACAACCTTTAAACAGTTTTAATAACTATCTCAAAAATTGTCGCTCTGATGCAAACACCTGATGAGTTATCTACTTAAATTTGATGAACAAAACGACTTACGTATTTTAAACATGCTAACCTTTAGCCCGGTAAGCAAATTAAAAAAAAAACGCAATATGTAGGCTACACGAGAACGGAGACGTCGAGTAACCAAAACAAATGCGTTAAACAAATTCGTACACGTTATTTATCAATTTAACTCTAGAATTAAAGGATATACAACGAGAAACAATGTTTGACAACCTTTAAACAGTTTTAATAACTATCTCAAAAATTGTCGCTCTGATGCAAACAACTGATGAGTTATCTACTCAAATTTGTTGAACAAAACGACTTACGTATTTCAAGCATGCTAACCTTTAGCCCGGTAAGCAAATTAAAAAAAAAAACGCAATATGTAGGCTACACGAGAACGGAGACGTCGTTTAACCAAAAAAAATGCGTTAAACAAATTCGTACACGTTATTTATCAATTTAACTCTAGAATTAAAGGATATACAACGAGAAACAATGTTTGACAACCTTTAAACAGTTTTAATAACTATCTCAAAAATTGTCGCTCTGATGCAAACAACTGATGAGTTATCTACTCAAATTTGTTGAACAAAACGACTTACGTATTTCAAGCATGCTAACCTTTAGCCCGGTAAGCAAATTAAAATAAAACGCAATATGTAGGCTACACGAGAACGGAGACGTCGAGTAACCAAAACAAATGCGTTAAACAAATTCGTACACGTTATTTATCAATTTAACTCTAGAATTAAAGGATATACAACGAGAAACAACGTTTGACAACCTTTAAACAGTTTTAATAACTATCTCAAAAATTGTCGCTCTGATGCAAACAACTGATGAGTTATCTACTCAAATTTGTTGAACAAAACGACTTACGTATTTCAAGCATGCTAACCTTTAGCCCGGTAAGCAAATTAAAAAAAAAAACGCAATATGTAGGCTACACGAGAACGGAGACGTCGAGTAACCAAAACAAATGCGTTAAACAAATTCGTACACGTTATTTATCAATTTAACTCTAGAATTAAAGGATATACAACGAGAAACAACGTTTGACAACCTTTAAACAGTTTTAATAACTATCTCAAAAATTATCGCTCTGATGCAAACAACTGATGAGTTATCTACTTAAATATGATGAACAAAACGACTTACGTATTTTAAACATGCTAACCTTTAGCCCGGTAAGCAAATTAAAAAAAAAAACGCAATATGTGGGCTACACGAGAACGGAGACGTCGAGTAACCAAAACAAATGCGTTAAACAAATTCGTACACGTTATTTATCAATTTAACTCTAGAATTAAAGGATATACAACGAGAAACAACGTTTGACAACCTTTAAACAGTTTTAATAACTATCTCAAAAATTGTCGCTCTGATGCAAACAACTGATGAGTTATCTACTCAAATTTGTTGAACAAAACGACTTACGTATTTCAAGCATGCTAACCTTTAGCCCGGTAAGCAAATTAAAAAAAAAAACGCAATATGTAGGCTACACGAGAACGGAGACGTCGATTAACCAAAACAAATGCGTTAAACAAATTCGTATACGTTATTTATCAATTTAACTCTAGAATTAAAGGATATACAACGAGAAACAACGTTTGACAACCTTTAAACAGTTTTAATAACTATCTCAAAAATTGTCGCTCTGATGCAAACAACTGATGAGTTATCTACTCAAATTTGTTGAACAAAACGACTTACGTATTTCAAGCATGCTAACCTTTAGCCCGGTAAGCAAATTAAAATAAAACGCAATATGTAGGCTACACGAGAACGGAGACGTCGAGTAACCAAAACAAATGCGTTAAACAAATTCGTACACGTTATTTATCAATTTAACTCTAGAATTAAAGGATATACAACGAGAAACAACGTTTGACAACCTTTAAACAGTTTTAATAACTATCTCAAAAATTGTCGCTCTGATGCAAACAACTGCTGAGTTATCTACTCAAATTTGTTGAACAAAACGACTTACGTATTTTAAACATGCTAACCTTTAGCCCGGTAAGCAAATTAAAAAAAAAACGCAATATGTAGGCTACACGAGAACGGAGACGTCGAGTAACCAAAACAAATGCGTTAAACAAATTCGTACACGTTATTTATCAATTTAACTCTAGAATTAAAGGATATACAACAAGAAACAACGTTTGACAACCTTTAAACAATTTTAATAACTATCTCAAAAATTGTCGCTCTGATGCAAACAACTGCTGAGTTATCTACTCAAATTTGTTGAACAAAACGACTTACGTATTTTAAACATGCTAACCTTTAGCCCGGTAAGCAAATTAAAAAAAAAACGCAATATGTAGGCTACACGAGAACGGAGACGTCGAGTAACCAAAACAAATGCGTTAAACAAATTCGTACACGTTATTTATCAATTTAACTCTAGAATTAAAGGATATACAACGAGAAACAACGTTTGGCAACCTTTAAACAGTTTTAATAACTATCTCAAAAATTATCGCTCTGATGCAAACAACTGATGAGTTATCTACTTAAATATGATGAACAAAACGACTTACGTATTTTAAACATGCTAACCTTTAGCCCGGTAAGCAAATTAAAAAAAAAAACGCAATATGTGGGCTACACGAGAACGGAGACGTCGAGTAACCAAAACAAATGCGTTAAACAAATTCGTACACGTTATTTATCAATTTAACTCTAGAATTAAAGGATATACAACAAGAAACAACGTTTGACAACCTTTAAACAATTTTAATAACTATCTCAAAAATTGTCGCTCTGATGCAAACAACTGCTGAGTTATCTACTCAAATTTGTTGAACAAAACGACTTACGTATTTTAAACATGCTAACCTTTAGCCCGGTAAGCAAATTAAAAAAAAAACGCAATATGTAGGCTACACGAGAACGGAGACGTCGAGTAACCAAAACAAATGCGTTAAACAAATTCGTACACGTTATTTATCAATTTAACTCTAGAATTAAAGGATATACAACGAGAAACAACGTTTGACAACCTTTAAACAGTTTTAATAACTATCTCAAAAATTATCGCTCTGATGCAAACAACTGATGAGTTATCTACTTAAATATGATGAACAAAACGACTTACGTATTTTAAACATGCTAACCTTTAGCCCGGTAAGCAAATTAAAAAAAAACGCAATATGTAGGCTACACGAGAACGGAGACGTCGAGTAACCAAAACAAATGCGTTAAACAAATTCGTACACGTTATTTATCAATTTAACTCTAGAATTAAAGGATATACAACGAGAAACAACGTTTGACAACCTTTAAACAATTTTAATAACTATCTCAAAAATTGTCGCTCTGATGCAAACAACTGCTGAGTTATCTACTCAAATTTGTTGAACAAAACGACTTACGTATTTTAAACATGCTAACCTTTAGCCCGGTAAGCAAATTTAAAAAAAAACGCAATATGTAGGCTACACGAGAACGGAGACGTCGAGTAACCAAAACAAATGCGTTAAACAAATTCGTACACGTTATTTATCAATTTAACTCTAGAATTAAAGGATATACAACGAGAAACAACGTTTGACAACCTTTAAACAGTTTTAATAACTATCTCAAAAATTGTCGCTCTGATGCAAACAACTGCTGAGTTATCTACTCAAATTTGTTGAACAAAACGACTTACGTATTTTAAACATGCTAACCTTTAGCCCGGTAAGCAAATTAAAAAAAAAAACGCAATATGTAGGCTACACGAGAACGGAGACGTCGAGTAACCAAAACAAATGCGTTAAACAAATTCGTACACGTTATTTATCAATTTAACTCTAGAATTAAAGGATATACAACAAGAAACAACGTTTGACAACCTTTAAACAATTTTAATAACTATCTCAAAAATTGTCGCTCTGATGCAAACAACTGCTGAGTTATCTACTCAAATTTGTTGAACAAAACGACTTACGTATTTTAAACATGCTAACCTTTAGCCCGGTAAGCAAATTAAAAAAAAAAACGCAATATGTAGGCTACACGAGAACGGAGACGTCGAGTAACCAAAACAAATGCGTTAAACAAATTCGTACACGTTATTTATCAATTTAACTCTAGAATTAAAGGATATACAACGAGAAACAACGTTTGACAACCTTTAAACAGTTTTAATAACTATCTCAAAAATTGTCGCTCTGATGCAAACAACTGATGAGTTATCTACTCAACTTTGTTGAACAAAACGACTTACGTATTTCAAGCATGCTAACCTTTAGCCCGGTAAGCAAATTAAAAAAAAAACGCAATATGTAGGCTACACGAGAACGGAGACGTCGAGTAACCAAAAAAAATTCGTTAAACAAATTCGTATACGTTATTTATCAATTTAACTCTAGAATTAAAGGATATACAACGAGAAACAATGTTTGACAACCTTTAAACAGTTTTAATAACTATCTCAAAAATTGTCGCTCTGATGCAAACAACTGATGAGTTATCTACTTAAATTTGATGAACAAAACGACTTACGTATTTTAAACATGCTAACCTTTAGCCCGGTAAGCAAATTAAAAAAAAAACCCAATATGTAGGCTACACGAGAACGGAGACGTCGAGTAACCAAAACAAATGCGTTAAACAAATTCGTACACGTTATTTATCAATTTAACTCTAGAATTAAAGGATATACAACGAGAAACAACGTTTGACAACCTTTAAACAGTTTTAATAACTATCTCAAAAATTGTCGCTCTGATGCAAACAACTGATGAGTTATCTACTTAAATTTGATGAACAAAACGACTTACGTATTTTAAACATGCTAACCTTTAGCCCGGTAAGCAAATTTAAAAAAAAAACGCAATATGTAGGCTACACGAGAACAGAGACGTTGAGTAACCAAAACAAATGCGTTAAACAAATTCGTACACGTTATTTATCAATTTAACTCTAGAATTAAAGGATATACAACGAGAAACAACGTTTGACAACCTTTAAACAGTTTTAATAACTATCTCAAAAATTGTCGCTCTGATGCAAACAACTGATGAGTTATCTACTTAAATTTGATGAACAAAACGACTTACGTATTTTAAACATGCTAACGTTTAGCCCGGTAAGCAAATTAAAAAAAAAACGCAATATGTAGGCTACACGAGAACGGAGACGTCGAGTAACCAAAACAAATGCGTTAAACAATTTCGTACACGTTATTTATCAATTTAACTCTAGAATTAAAGGATATACAACGAGAAACAACGTTTGACAACCTTTAAACAGTTTTAATAACTATCTCAAAAATTATCGCTCTGATGCAAACAACTGATGAGTTATCTACTTAAATTTGTTGAACAAAACGACTTACGTATTTTAAGCATGCTAACCTTTAGCCCGGTAAGCAAATTAAAAAAAAACGCAATATGTAGGCTACACGAGAACGGAGACGTCGAGTAACCAAAACAAATGCGTTAAACAAATTCGTACACGTTATTTATCAATTTAACTCTAGAATTAAAGGATATACAACAAGAAACAACGTTTGACAACCTTTAAACAGTTTTAATAACTATCTCAAAAATTGTCGCTCTGATGCAAACAACTGATGAGTTATCTACTTAAATTTGATGAACAAAACGACTTACGTATTTTAAACATGCTAACCTTGAGCCCGGTAAGCAAATTAAAAAAAAAAAACGCAATATGTAGGCTACACGAGAACGGAGACGTCGAGTAACCAAAACAAATGCGTTAAACAAATTCGTACACGTTATTTATCAATTTAACTCTAGAATTAAAGGATATACAACGAGAAACAACGTTTGACAACCTTTAAACAGTTTTAATAACTATCTCAAAAATTATCGCTCTGATGCAAACAACTGATGAGTTATCTACTTAAATATGATGAACAAAACGACTTACGTATTTTAAACATGCTAACCTTTAGCCCGGTAAGCAAATTAAAAAAAAAACGCAATATGTAGGCTACACGAGAACGGAGACGTCGAGTAACCAAAACAAATGCGTTAAACAAATTCGTACACGTTATTTATCAATTTAACTCTAGAATTAAAGGATATACAACGAGAAACAACGTTTGACAACCTTTAAACAGTTTTAATAACTATCTCAAAAATTGTCGCTCTGATGCAAACAACTGATGAGTTATCTACTTAAATTTGATGAACAAAACGACTTACGTATTTTAAACATGCTAACCTTTAGCCCGGTAAGCAAATTAAAAAAAAAAACGCAATATGTAGGCTACGCGAGAACGGAGACGTCGAGTAACCAAAACAAATGCGTTAAACAAATTCGTACACGTTATTTATCAATTTAACTCTAGAATTAAAGGATATACAACGAGAAACAACGTTTGACAACCTTTAAACAGTTTTAATAACTATCTCAAAAATTGTCGCTCTGATGCAAACAACTGATGAGTTATCTACTCAAATTTGTTGAACAAAACGACTTACGTATTTCAAGCATGCTAACCTTTAGCCCGGTAAGCAAATTAAAAAAAAAACGCAATATGTAGGCTACACGAGAACGGAGACGTCGTTTAACCAAAAAAAATGCGTTAAACAAATTCGTACACGTTATTTATCAATTTAACTCTAGAATTAAAGGATATACAACGAGAAACAACGTTTGACAACCTTTAAACAGTTTTAATAACTATCTCAAAAATTGTCGCTCTGATGCAAACAACTGGTGAGTTATATACTCAAATTTGTTGAACAAAACGACTTACGTATTTCAAGCATGCTAACCTTTAGCCCGGTAAGCAAATTAAAAAAAAAACGCAATATGTAGGCTACACGAGAACGGAGACGTCGAGTAACCAAAAAAAATGCGTTAAACAAATTCGTACGCGTTATTTATCAATTTAACTCTAGAATTAAAGGATATACAACGAGAAACAACGTTTGACAACCTTTAAACAGTTTTAATAACTATCTCAAAAATTGTCGCTCTGATGCAAACAACTGATGAGTTATCTACTTAAATTTGATGAACAAAACGACTTACGTATTTTAAACATGCTAACCTTTAGCCCGGTAAGCAAATTTAAAAAAAAAACGCAATATGTAGGCTACACGAGAACGGAGACGTCGAGTAACCAAAAAAAATGCGTTAAACAAATTCGTACGCGTTATTTATCAATTTAACTCTAGAATTAAAGGATATACAACGAGAAACAACGTTTGACAACCTTTAAACAGTTTTAATAACTATCTCAAAAATTGTCGCTCTGATGCAAACAACTGGTGAGTTATATACTCAAATTTGTTCAACAAAACGACTTACGTATTTCAAGCATGCTAACCTTTAGCCCGGTAAGCAAATTAAAAAAAAAACGCAATATGTAGGCTACACGAGAACGGAGACGTCGAGTAACCAAAACAAATGCTTTAACAAATTCGTACACGTTATTTATCAATTTAACTCTAGAATTAAAGGATATACAACGAGAAACAACGTTTGACAACCTTTAAACAGTTTTAATAACTATCTCAAAAAGTGTCGCTCTGATGCAAACAACTGATGAGTTATCTACTTAAATTTGATGAACAAAACGACTTACGTATTTTAAACATGCTAACCTTTAGCCCGGTAAGCAAATTTAAAAAAAACGCAATATGTAGGCTACACGAGAACAGAGACGTTGAGTAACCAAAACAAATGCGTTAAACAAATTCGTACACGTTATTTATCAATTTAACTCTAGAATTAAAGGATATACAACGAGAAACAACGTTTGACAACCTTTAAACAGTTTTAATAACTATCTCAAAAATTGTCGCTCTGAAGCAAACAACTGATGAGTTATCTACTTAAATTTGATGAACAAAACGACTTACGTATTTTAAACATGCTAACGTTTAGCCCGGTAAGCAAATTAAAAAAAAAACGCAATATGTAGGCTACACGAGAACGGAGACGTCGAGTAACCAAAACAAATGCGTTAAACAAATTCGTACACGTTATTTATCAATTTAACTCTAGAATTAAAGGATATACAACGAGAAACAACGTTTGACAACCTTTAAACAGTTTTAATAACTATCTCAAAAATTATCGCTCTGATGCAAACAACTGATGAGTTATCTACTTAAATTTGTTGAACAAAACGACTTACGTATTTTAAGCATGCTAACCTTTAGCCCGGTAAGCAAATTAAAAAAAAACGCAATATGTAGGCTACACGAGAACGGAGACGTCGAGTAACCAAAACAAATGCGTTAAACAAATTCGTATACGTTATTTATCAATTTAAATCTAGAATTAAAGGATATACAACAAGAAACAACGTTTGACAACCTTTAAACAGTTTTAATAACTATCTCAAAAATTGTCGCTCTGATGCAAACAACTGATGAGTTATCTACTTAAATTTGATGAACAAAACGACATACGTATTTTAAACATGCTAAGCAAATTAAAAAAAAAACGCAATATGTAGGCTACACGAGAACGGAGACGTCGAGTAACCAAAACAAATGCGTTAAACAAATTCGTACACGTTATTTATCAATTTAACTCTAGAATTAAAGGATATACAACGAGAAACAACGTTTGACAACCTTTAAACAGTTTTAATAACTATCTCAAAAATTATCGCTCTGATGCAAACAACTGATGAGTTATCTACTTAAATTTGTTGAACAAAACGACTTACGTATTTTAAGCATGCTAACCTTTAGCCCGGTAAGCAAATTAAAAAAAAACGCAATATGTAGGCTACACGAGAACGGAGACGTCGAGTAACCAAAACAAATGCGTTAAACAAATTCGTACACGTTATTTATCAATTTAACTCTAGAATTAAAGGATATACAACAAGAAACAACGTTTGACAACCTTTAAACAGTTTTAATAACTATCTCAAAAATTGTCGCTCTGATGCAAACAACTGATGAGTTATCTACTTAAATTTGATGAACAAAACGACTTACGTATTTTAAACATGCTAACCTTGAGCCCGGTAAGCAAATTAAAAAAAAAAAACGCAATATGTAGGCTACACGAGAACGGAGACGTCGAGTAACCAAAACAAATGCGTTAAACAAATTCGTACACGTTATTTATCAATTTAACTCTAGAATTAAAGGATATACAACGAGAAACAACGTTTGACAACCTTTAAACAGTTTTAATAACTATCTCAAAAATTATCGCTCTGATGCAAACAACTGATGAGTTATCTACTTAAATATGATGAACAAAATGACTTACGTATTTTAAACATGCTAACCTTTAGCCCGGTAAGCAAATTAAAAAAAAAACGCAATATGTAGGCTACACGAGAACGGAGACGTCGAGTAACCAAAAAAAATGTGTTAAACAAATTCGTACACGTTATTTATCAATTTAACTCTAGAATTAAAGGATATACAACGAGAAACAACGTTTGACAACCTTTAAACAGTTTTAATAACTATCTCAAAAATTGTCGCTCTGATGCAAACAACTGATGAGTTATCTACTTAAATTTGATGAACAAAACGACTTACGTATTTTAAACATGCTAACCTTTAGCCCGGTAAGCAAATTAAAAAAAAAACGCAATATGTAGGCTACACGAGAACGGAGACGTCGAGTAACCAAAACAAATGCGTTAAACAAATTCGTACACGTTATTTATCAATTTAACTCCAGAATTAAAGGATATACAACGAGAAACAACGTTTGACAACCTTTAAACAGTTTTAATAACTATCTCAAAAATTGTCGCTCTGATGCAAACAACTGATGAGTTATCTACTCAAATTTGTTGAACAAAAGGACTTACGTATTTCAAGCATGCTAACCTTTAGCCCGGTAAGCAAATTAAAAAAAAAACGCAATATGTAGGCTACACGAGAACGGAGACGTCGTTTAACCAAAAAAAATGCGTTAAACAAATTCGTACACGTTATTTATCAATTTAACTCTAGAATTAAAGGATATACAACGAGAGACAACGTTTGACAACCTTTAAACAGTTTTAATAACTATCTCAAAAATTGTCGCTCTGATGCAAACAACTGCTGAGTTATCTACTCAAATTTGTTGAACAAATTTAGCCCGGTAAGCAAATTTAAAAAAAAAACGCAATATGTAGGCTACACGAGAACAGAGACGTTGAGTAACCAAAACAAATGCGTTAAACAAATTCGTACACGTTATTTATCAATTTAACTCTAGAATTAAAGGATATACAACGAGAAACAACGTTTGACAACCTTTAAACAGTTTTAATAACTATCTCAAAAATTATCGCTCTGATGCAAACAACTGATGAGTTATCTACTTAAATTTGTTGAACAAAACGACTTACGTATTTTAAGCATGCTAACCTTTAGCCCGGTAAGCAAATTAAAAAAAAACGCAATATGTAGGCTACACGAGAACGGAGACGTCGAGTAACCAAAACAAATGCGTTAAACAAATTCGTACACGTTATTTATCAATTTAACTCTAGAATTAAAGGATATACAACAAGAAACAACGTTTGACAACCTTTAAACAGTTTTAATAACTATCTCAAAAATTGTCGCTCTGATGCAAACAACTGATGAGTTATCTACTTAAATTTGATGAACAAAACGACTTACGTATTTTAAACATGCTAACCTTGAGCCCGGTAAGCAAATTAAAAAAAAAAACGCAATATGTAGGCTACACGAGAACGGTGACGTCGAGTAACCAAAACAAATGCGTTAAACAAATTCGTACACGTTATTTATCAATTTAACTCTAGAATTAAAGGATATACAACGAGAAACAACGTTTGACAACCTTTAAACAGTTTTAATAACTATCACAAAAATTATCGCTCTGATGCAAACAACTGATGAGTTATCTACTTAAATATGATGAACAAAACGACTTACGTATTTTAAACATGCTAACCTTTAGCCCGGTAAGCAAATTAAAAAAAAAACGCAATATGTAGGCTACACGAGAACGGAGACGTCGAGTAACCAAAACAAATGCGTTAAACAAATTCGTACACGTTATTTATCAATTTAACTCTAGAATTAAAGGATATACAACGAGAAACAACGTTTGACAACCTTTAAACAGTTTTAATAACTATCTCAAAAATTGTCGCTCTGATGCAAACAACTGATGAGTTATCTACTTAAATTTGATGAACAAAACGACTTACGTATTTTAAACATGCTAACCTTTAGCCCGGTAAGCAAATTAAAAAAAAAACGCAATATGTAGGCTACACGAGAACGGAGACGTCGAGTAACCAAAACAAATGCGTTAAACAAATTCGTACACGTTATTTATCAATTTAACTCTAGAATTAAAGGATATACAACGAGAAACAACGTTTGACAACCTTTAAACAGTTTTAATAACTATCTCAAAAATTGTCGCTCTGATGCAAACAACTGATGAGTTATCTACTCAAATTTGTTGAACAAAACGACTTACGTATTTCAAGCATGCTAACCTTTAGCCCGGTAAGCAAATTAAAAAAAAAACGCAATATGTAGGCTACACGAGAACGGAGACGTCGTTTAACCAAAAAAAATGCGTTAAACAAATTCCTACACGTTATTTATCAATTTAACTCTAGAATTAAAGGATATACAACGAGAAACAACGTTTGACAACCTTTAAACAGTTTTAATAACTATCTCAAAAATTGTCGCTCTGATGCAAAAAACTGGTGAGTTATATACTCAAATTTGTTGAACAAAACGACTTACGTATTTCAAGCATGCTAACCTTTAGCCCGGTAAGCAAATTAAAAAAAAACGCAATATGTAGGCTACACGAGAACGGAGACGTCGAGTAACCAAAAAAAATGCGTTAAACAAATTCGTACGCGTTATTTATCAATTTAACTCTAGAATTAAAGGATATACAACGAGAAACAACGTTTGACAACCTTTAAACAGTTTTAATAACTATCTCAAAAATTGTCGCTCTGATGCAAACAACTTATGAGTTATCTACTTAAATTTGATGAACAAAACACCTTACGTATTTTAAACATGCTAACCTTTAGCCCGGTAAGCAAATTAAAAAAAAAACCCAATATGTAGGCTACACGAGAACGGAGACGTCGAGTAACCAAAACAAATGCTTTAACAAATTCGTACACGTTATTTATCAATTTAACTCTAGAATTAAATGATATACAACGAGAAACAACGTTTGACAACCTTTAAACAGTTTTAATAACTATCTCAAAAATTGTCGCTGTGATGCAAACAACTGATGAGTTATCTACTTAAATTTGATGAACAAAACGACTTACGTATTTTAAACATGCTAACCTTTAGCCCGGTAAGCAAATTTAAAAAAAAACGCAATATGTAGGCTACACGAGAACAGAGACGTTGAGTAACCAAAACAAATGCGTTAAACAAATTCGTACACGTTATTTATCAATTTAACTCTAGAATTAAAGGATATACAACGAGAAACAACGTTTGACAACCTTTAAACAGTTTTAATAACTATCTCAAAAATTGTCGCTCTGAAGCAAACAACTGATGAGTTATCTACTTAAATTTGATGAACAAAACGACTTACGTATTTTAAACATGCTAACGTTTAGCCCGGTAAGCAAATTAAAAAAAAAACGCAATATGTAAGCTACACGAGAACGGAGACGTCGAGTAACCAAAACAAATGCGTTAAACAAATTCGTACACGTTATTTATCAATTTAACTCTAGAATTAAAGGATATACAACGAGAAACAACGTTTGACAACCTTTAAACAGTTTTAATAACTATCTCAAAAATTATCGCTCTGATGCAAACAACTGATGAGTTATCTACTTAAATTTGTTGAACAAAACGACTTACGTATTTTAAGCATGCTAACCTTTAGCCCGGTAAGCAAATTAAAAAAAAACGCAATATGTAGGCTACACGAGAACGGAGACGTCGAGTAACCAAAACAAATGCGTTAAACAAATTCGTATACGTTATTTATCAATTTAAATCTAGAATTAAAGGATATACAACAAGAAACAACGTTTGACAACCTTTAAACAGTTTTAATAACTATCTCAAAAATTGTCGCTCTGATGCAAACAACTGATGAGTTATCTACTTAAATTTGATGAACAAAACGACATACGTATTTTAAACATGCTAAGCAAATTAAAAAAAAAACGCAATATGTAGGCTACACGAGAACGGAGACGTCGAGTAACCAAAACAAATGCGTTAAACAAATTCGTACACGTTATTTATCAATTTAACTCTAGAATTAAAGGATATACAACGAGAAACAACGTTTGACAACCTTTAAACAGTTTTAATAACTATCTCAAAAATTATCGCTCTGATGCAAACAACTGATGAGTTATCTACTTAAATTTGTTGAACAAAACGACTTACGTATTTTAAGCATGCTAACCTTTAGCCCGGTAAGCAAATTAAAAAAAAACGCAATATGTAGGCTACACGAGAACGGAGACGTCGAGTAACCAAAACAAATGCGTTAAACAAATTCGTACACGTTATTTATCAATTTAACTCTAGAATTAAAGGATATACAACAAGAAACAACGTTTGACAACCTTTAAACAGTTTTAATAACTATCTCAAAAATTGTCGCTCTGATGCAAACAACTGATGAGTTATCTACTTAAATTTGATGAACAAAACGACTTACGTATTTTAAACATGCTAACCTTGAGCCCGGTAAGCAAATTAAAAAAAAAAACGCAATATGTAGGCTACACGAGAACGGAGACGTCGAGTAACCAAAACAAATGCGTTAAACAAATTCGTACACGTTATTTATCAATTTAACTCTAGAATTAAAGGATATACAACGAGAAACAACGTTTGACAACCTTTAAACAGTTTTAATAACTATCTCAAAAATTATCGCTCTGATGCAAACAACTGATGAGTTATCTACTTAAATATGATGAACAAAATGACTTACGTATTTTAAACATGCTAACCTTTAGCCCGGTAAGCAAATTAAAAAAAAAACGCAATATGTAGGCTACACGAGAACGGAGACGTCGAGTAACCAAAAAAAATGTGTTAAACAAATTCGTACACGTTATTTATCAATTTAACTCTAGAATTAAAGGATATACAACGAGAAACAACGTTTGACAACCTTTAAACAGTTTTAATAACTATCTCAAAAATTGTCGCTCTGATGCAAACAACTGATGAGTTATCTACTTAAATTTGATGAACAAAACGACTTACGTATTTTAAACATGCTAACCTTTAGCCCGGTAAGCAAATTAAAAAAAAAAACGCAATATGTAGGCTACACGAGAACGGAGACGTCGAGTAACCAAAACAAATGCGTTAAACAAATTCGTACACGTTATTTATCAATTTAACTCCAGAATTAAAGGATATACAACGAGAAACAACGTTTGACAACCTTTAAACAATTTTAATAACTATCTCAAAAATTGTCGCTCTGATGCAAACAACTGATGAGTTATCTACTCAAATTTGTTGAACAAAAGGACTTACGTATTTCAAGCATGCTAACCTTTAGCCCGGTAAGCAAATTAAAAAAAAAACGCAATATGTAGGCTACACGAGAACGGAGACGTCGTTTAACCAAAAAAAATGCGTTAAACAAATTCGTACACGTTATTTATCAATTTAACTCTAGAATTAAAGGATATACAACGAGAGACAACGTTTGACAACCTTTAAACAGTTTTAATAACTATCTCAAAAATTGTCGCTCTGATGCAAACAACTGCTGAGTTATCTACTCAAATTTGTTGAACAAATTTAGCCCGGTAAGCAAATTTAAAAAAAAAACGCAATATGTAGGCTACACGAGAACAGAGACGTTGAGTAACCAAAACAAATGCGTTAAACAAATTCGTACACGTTATTTATCAATTTAACTCTAGAATTAAAGGATATACAACGAGAAACAACGTTTGACAACCTTTAAACAGTTTTAATAACTATCTCAAAAATTGTCGCTCTGATGCAAACAACTGATGAGTTATCTACTTAAATTTGATGAACAAAACGACTTACGTATTTTAAACATGCTAACGTTTAGCCCGGTAAGCAAATTAAAAAAAAAACGCAATATGTAGGCTACACGAGAACGGAGACGTCGAGTAACCAAAACAAATGCGTTAAACAAATTCGTACACGTTATTTATCAATTTAACTCTAGAATTAAAGGATATACAACGAGAAACAACGTTTGACAACCTTTAAACAGTTTTAATAACTATCTCAAAAATTATCGCTCTGATGCAAACAACTGATGAGTTATCTACTTAAATTTGTTGAACAAAACGACTTACGTATTTTAAGCATGCTAACCTTTAGCCCGGTAAGCAAATTAAAAAAAAACGCAATATGTAGGCTACACGAGAACGGAGACGTCGAGTAACCAAAACAAATGCGTTAAACAAATTCGTACACGTTATTTATCAATTTAACTCTAGAATTAAAGGATATACAACAAGAAACAACGTTTGACAACCTTTAAACAGTTTTAATAACTATCTCAAAAATTGTCGCTCTGATGCAAACAACTGATGAGTTATCTACTTAAATTTGATGAACAAAACGACTTACGTATTTTAAACATGCTAACCTTGAGCCCGGTAAGCAAATTAAAAAAAAAACGCAATATGTAGGCTACACGAGAACGGTGACGTCGAGTAACCAAAACAAATGCGTTAAACAAATTCGTACACGTTATTTATCAATTTAACTCTAGAATTAAAGGATATACAACGAGAAACAACGTTTGACAACCTTTAAACAGTTTTAATAACTATCACAAAAATTATCGCTCTGATGCAAACAACTGATGAGTTATCTACTTAAATATGATGAACAAAACGACTTACGTATTTTAAACATGCTAACCTTTAGCCCGGTAAGCAAATTAAAAAAAAAACGCAATATGTAGGCTACACGAGAACGGAGACGTCGAGTAACCAAAACAAATGCGTTAAACAAATTCGTACACGTTATTTATCAATTTAACTCTAGAATTAAAGGATATACAACGAGAAACAACGTTTGACAACCTTTAAACAGTTTTAATAACTATCTCAAAAATTGTCGCTCTGATGCAAACAACTGATGAGTTATCTACTTAAATTTGATGAACAAAACGACTTACGTATTTTAAACATGCTAACCTTTAGCCCGGTAAGCAAATTAAAAAAAAAACGCAATATGTAGGCTACACGAGAACGGAGACGTCGAGTAACCAAAACAAATGCGTTAAACAAATTCGTACACGTTATTTATCAATTTAACTCTAGAATTAAAGGATATACAACGAGAAACAACGTTTGACAACCTTTAAACAGTTTTAATAACTATCTCAAAAATTGTCGCTCTGATGCAAACAACTGATGAGTTATCTACTCAAATTTGTTGAACAAAACGACTTACGTATTTCAAGCATGCTAACCTTTAGCCCGGTAAGCAAATTAAAAAAAAAACGCAATATGTAGGCTACACGAGAACGGAGACGTCGTTTAACCAAAAAAAAATGCGTTAAACAAATTCCTACACGTTATTTATCAATTTAACTCTAGAATTAAAGGATATACAACGAGAAACAACGTTTGACAACCTTTAAACAGTTTTAATAACTATCTCAAAAATTGTCGCTCTGATGCAAACAACTGGTGAGTTATATACTCAAATTTGTTGAACAAAACGACTTACGTATTTCAAGCATGCTAACCTTTAGCCCGGTAAGCAAATTAAAAAAAAACGCAATATGTAGGCTACACGAGAACGGAGACGTCGAGTAACCAAAAAAAATGCGTTAAACAAATTCGTACGCGTTATTTATCAATTTAACTCTAGAATTAAAGGATATACAACGAGAAACAACGTTTGACAACCTTTAAACAGTTTTAATAACTATCTCAAAAATTGTCGCTCTGATGCAAACAACTTATGAGTTATCTACTTAAATTTGATGAACAAAACGACTTACGTATTTTAAACATGCTAACCTTTAGCCCGGTAAGCAAATTAAAAAAAAAACCCAATATGTAGGCTACACGAGAACGGAGACGTCGAGTAACCAAAACAAATGCTTTAAACAAATTCGTACACGTTATTTATCAATTTAACTCTAGAATTAAATGATATACAACGAGAAACAACGTTTGACAACCTTTAAACAGTTTTAATAACTATCTCAAAAATTGTCGCTGTGATGCAAACAACTGATGAGTTATCTACTTAAATTTGATGAACAAAACGACTTACGTATTTTAAACATGCTAACCTTTAGCCCGGTAAGCAAATTTAAAAAAAAACGCAATATGTAGGCTACACGAGAACAGAGACGTTGAGTAACCAAAACAAATGCGTTAAACAAATTCGTACACGTTATTTATCAATTTAACTCTAGAATTAAAGGATATACAACGAGAAACAACGTTTGACAACCTTTAAACAGTTTTAATAACTATCTCAAAAATTGTCGCTCTGAAGCAAACAACTGATGTGTTATCTACTTAAATTTGATGAACAAAACGACTTACGTATTTTAAACATGCTAACGTTTAGCCCGGTAAGCAAATTAAAAAAAAAACGCAATATGTAGGCTACACGAGAACGGAGACGTCGAGTAACCAAAACAAATGCTTTAAACAAATTCGTACACGTTATTTATCAATTTAACTCTAGAATTAAAGGATATACAACGAGAAACAACGTTTGACAACCTTTAAACAGTTTTAATAACTATCTCAAAAATTATCGCTCTGATGCAAACAACTGATGAGTTATCTACTTAAATTTGTTGAACAAAACGACTTACGTATTTTAAGCATGCTAACCTTTAGCCCGGTAAGCAAATTAAAAAAAAAACGCAATATGTAGGCTACACGAGAACGGAGACGTCGAGTAACCAAAACAAATGCGTTAAACAAATTCGTACACGTTATTTATCAATTTAACTCTAGAATTAAAGGATATACAACGAGAAACAACGTTTGACAACCTTTAAACAGTTTTAATAACTATCTCAAAAATTGTCGCTCTGATGCAAACAACTGATGAGTTATCTACTTAAATTTGATGAACAAAACGACTTACGTATTTTAAACATGCTAACCTTTAGCCCGGTAAGCAAATTAAAAAAAAAAACGCAATATGTAGGCTACACGAGAACGGAGACGTCGAGTAACCAAAACAAATGCGTTAAACAAATTCGTACACGTTATTTATCAATTTAACTCTAGAATTAAAGGATATACAACGAGAAACAACGTTTGACAACCTTTAAACAGTTTTAATAACTATCTCAAAAATTGTCGCTCTGATGCAAACAACTGATGAGTTATCTACTCAAATTTGTTGAACAAAACGACTTACGTATTTCAAGCATGCTAACCTTTAGCCCGGTAAGCAAATTAAAAAAAAAACGCAATATGTAGGCTACACGAGAACGGAGACGTCGTTTAACCAAAAAAAATGCGTTAAACAAATTCCTACACGTTATTTATCAATTTAACTCTAGAATTAAAGGATATACAACGAGAAACAACGTTTGACAACCTTTAAACAGTTTTAATAACTATCTCAAAAATTGTCGCTCTGATGCAAACAACTGGTGAGTTATATACTCAAATTTGTTGAACAAAACGACTTACGTATTTCAAGCATGCTAACCTTTAGCCCGGTAAGCAAATTAAAAAAAAAACGCAATATGTAGGCTACACGAGAACGGAGACGTCGAGTAACCAAAAAAAATGCGTTAAACAAATTCGTACGCGTTATTTATCAATTTAACTCTAGAATTAAAGGATATACAACGAGAAACAACGTTTGACAACCTTTAAACAGTTTTAATAACTATCTCAAAAATTGTCGCTCTGATGCAAACAACTTATGAGTTATCTACTTAAATTTGATGAACAAAACGACTTACGTATTTTAAACATGCTAACCTTTAGCCCGGTAAGCAAATTAAAAAAAAAACCCAATATGTAGGCTACACGAGAACGGAGACGTCGAGTAACCAAAACAAATGCTTTAACAAATTCGTACACGTTATTTATCAATTTAACTCTAGAATTAAAGGATATACAACGAGAAACAACGTTTGACAACCTTTAAACAGTTTTAATAACTATCTCAAAAATTGTCGCTGTGATGCAAACAACTGATGAGTTATCTACTTAAATTTGATGAACAAAACGACTTACGTATTTTAAACATGCTAACCTTTAGCCCGGTAAGCAAATTTAAAAAAAAACGCAATATGTAGGCTACACGAGAACAGAGACGTTGAGTAACCAAAACAAATGCGTTAAACAAATTCGTACACGTTATTTATCAATTTAACTCTAGAATTAAAGGATATACAACGAGAAACAACGTTTGACAACCTTTAAACAGTTTTAATAACTATCTCAAAAATTGTCGCTCTGAAGCAAACAACTGATGAGTTATCTACTTAAATTTGATGAACAAAACGACTTACGTATTTTAAACATGCTAACGTTTAGCCCGGTAAGCAAATTAAAAAAAAAACGCAATATGTAGGCTACACGAGAACGGAGACGTCGAGTAACCAAAACAAATGCTTTAAACAAATTCGTACACGTTATTTATCAATTTAACTCTAGAATTAAAGGATATACAACGAGAAACAACGTTTGACAACCTTTAAACAGTTTTAATAACTATCTCAAAAATTATCGCTCTGATGCAAACAACTGATGAGTTATCTACTTAAATTTGTTGAACAAAACGACTTACGTATTTTAAGCATGCTAACCTTTAGCCCGGTAAGCAAATTAAAAAAAAACGCAATATGTAGGCTACACGAGAACGGAGACGTCGAGTAACCAAAACAAATGCGTTAAACAAATTCGTACACGTTATTTATCAATTTAACTCTAGAATTAAAGGATATACAACGAGAAACAACGTTTGACAACCTTTAAACAGTTTTAATAACTATCTCAAAAATTGTCGCTCTGATGCAAACAACTGATGAGTTATCTACTTAAATTTGATGAACAAAACGACTTACGTATTTTAAACATGCTAACCTTTAGCCCGGTAAGCAAATTAAAAAAAAAACGCAATATGTAGGCTACACGAGAACGGAGACGTCGAGTAACCAAAACAAATGCGTTAAACAAATTCGTACACGTTATTTATCAATTTAACTCTAGAATTAAAGGATATACAACGAGAAACAACGTTTGACAACCTTTAAACAGTTTTAATAACTATCTCAAAAATTGTCGCTCTGATGCAAACAACTGATGAGTTATCTACTCAAATTTGTTGAACAAAACGACTTACGTATTTCAAGCATGCTAACCTTTAGCCCGGTAAGCAAATTAAAAAAAAAACGCAATATGTAGGCTACACGAGAACGGAGACGTCGTTTAACCAAAAAAAATGCGTTAAACAAATTCCTACACGTTATTTATCAATTTAACTCTAGAATTAAAGGATATACAACGAGAAACAACGTTTGACAACCTTTAAACAGTTTTAATAACTATCTCAAAAATTGTCGCTCTGATGCAAACAACTGGTGAGTTATATACTCAAATTTGTTGAACAAAACGACTTACGTATTTCAAGCATGCTAACCTTTAGCCCGGTAAGCAAATTAAAAAAAAAACGCAATATGTAGGCTACACGAGAACGGAGACGTCGAGTAACCAAAAAAAATGCGTTAAACAAATTCGTACGCGTTATTTATCAATTTAACTCTAGAATTAAAGGATATACAACGAGAAACAACGTTTGACAACCTTTAAACAGTTTTAATAACTATCTCAAAAATTGTCGCTCTGATGCAAACAACTTATGAGTTATCTACTTAAATTTGATGAACAAAACGACTTACGTATTTTAAACATGCTAACCTTTAGCCCGGTAAGCAAATTAAAAAAAAAACCCAATATGTAGGCTACACGAGAACGGAGACGTCGAGTAACCAAAACAAATGCTTTAACAAATTCGTACACGTTATTTATCAATTTAACTCTAGAATTAAAGGATATACAACGAGAAACAACGTTTGACAACCTTTAAACAGTTTTAATAACTATCTCAAAAATTGTCGCTGTGATGCAAACAACTGATGAGTTATCTACTTAAATTTGATGAACAAAACGACTTACGTATTTTAAACATGCTAACCTTTAGCCCGGTAAGCAAATTTAAAAAAAAACGCAATATGTAGGCTACACGAGAACAGAGACGTTGAGTAACCAAAACAAATGCGTTAAACAAATTCGTACACGTTATTTATCAATTTAACTCTAGAATTAAAGGATATACAACGAGAAACAACGTTTGACAACCTTTAAACAGTTTTAATAACTATCTCAAAAATTGTCGCTCTGAAGCAAACAACTGATGAGTTATCTACTTAAATTTGATGAACAAAACGACTTACCTATTTTAAACATGCTAACGTTTAGCCCGGTAAGCAAATAAAAAAAAAACGCAATATGTAGGCTACACGAGAACGGAGACGTCGAGTAACCAAAACAAATGCGTTAAACAAATTCGTACACGTTATTTATCAATTTAACTCTAGAATTAAAGGATATACAACGAGAAACAACGTTTGACAACCTTTAAACAGTTTTAATAACTATCTCAAAAATTATCGCTCTGATGCAAACAACTGATGAGTTATCTACTTAAATTTGTTGAACAAAACGACTTACGTATTTTAAGCATGCTAACCTTTAGCCCGGTAAGCAAATTAAAAAAAAACGCAATATGTAGGCTACACGAGAACGGAGACGTCGAGTAACCAAAACAAATGCGTTAAACAAATTCGTATACGTTATTTATCAATTTAAATCTAGAATTAAAGGATATACAACAAGAAACAACGTTTGACAACCTTTAAACAGTTTTAATAACTATCTCAAAAATTGTCGCTCTGATGCAAACAACTGATGAGTTATCTACTTAAATTTGATGAACAAAACGACATACGTATTTTAAACATGCTAAGTAAATTAAAAAAAAAACGCAATATGTAGGCTACACGAGAACGGAGACGTCGAGTAACCAAAACAAATGCGTTAAACAAATTCGTACACGTTATTTATCAATTTAACTCTAGAATTAAAGGATATACAACGAGAAACAACGTTTGACAACCTTTAAACAGTTTTAATAACTATCTCAAAAATTATCGCTCTGATGCAAACAACTGATGAGTTATCTACTTAAATTTGTTGAACAAAACGACTTACGTATTTTAAGCATGCTAACCTTTAGCCCGGTAAGCAAATTAAAAAAAAACGCAATATGTAGGCTACACGAGAACGGAGACGTCGAGTAACCAAAACAAATGCGTTAAACAAATTCGTACACGTTATTTATCAATTTAACTCTAGAATTAAAGGATATACAACAAGAAACAACGTTTGACAACCTTTAAACAGTTTTAATAACTATCTCAAAAATTGTCGCTCTGATGCAAACAACTGATGAGTTATCTACTTAAATTTGATGAACAAAACGACTTACGTATTTTAAAACTGCTAACCTTGAGCCCGGTAAGCAAATTAAAAAAAAAAACGCAATATGTAGGCTACACGAGAACGGAGACGTCGAGTAACCAAAACAAATGCGTTAAACAAATTCGTACACGTTATTTATCAATTTAACTCTAGAATTAAAGGATATACAACGAGAAACAACGTTTGACAACCTTTAAACAGTTTTAATAACTATCTCAAAAATTATCGCTCTGATGCAAACAACTGATGAGTTATCTACTTAAATATGATGAACAAAACGACTTACGTATTTTAAACATGCTAACCTTTAGCCCGGTAAGCAAATTAAAAAAAAAACGCAATATGTAGGCTACACGAGAACGGAGACGTCGAGTAACCAAAACAAATGCGTTAAACAAATTCGTACGCGTTATTTATCAATTTAACTCTAGAATTAAAGGATATACAACGAGAAACAACGTTTGACAACCTTTAAACAGTTTTAATAACTATCTCAAAAATTGTCGCTCTGATGCAAACAACTGATGAGTTATCTACTTAAATTTGATGAACAAAACGACTTACGTATTTTAAACATGCTAACCTTTAGCCCGGTAAGCAAATTAAAAAAAAAAAACGCAATATGTAGGCTACACGAGAACGGAGACGTCGAGTAACCAAAACAAATGCGTTAAACAAATTCGTACACGTTATTTATCAATTTAACTCTAGAATTAAAGGATATACAACGAGAAACAACGTTTGACAACCTTTAAACAGTTTTAATAACTATCTCAAAAATTGTCGCTCTGATGCAAACAACTGATAAGTTATCTACTCAAATTTGTTGAACAAAACGACTTACGTATTTCAAGCATGCTAACCTTTAGCCCGGTAAGCAAATTAAAAACAAAACGCAATATGTAGGCTACACGAGAACGGAGACGTCGTTTAACCAAAAAAAATGCGTTAAACAAATTCGTACACGTTATTTATCAATTTAACTCTAGAATTAAAGGATATACAACGAGAAACAACGTTTGACAACCTTTAAACAGTTTTAATAACTATCTCAAAAATTGTCGCTCTGATGCAAACAACTGCTGAGTTATCTACTCAAATTTGTTGAACAAAACGACTTACGTATTTTAAACATGCTAACCTTTAGCCCAGTAAGCAAATTAAAAAAAAAAACGCAATATGTAGGCTACACGAGAACGGAGACGTCGAGTAACCAAAATAAATGCGTTAAACAAATTCGTACACGTTATTTATCAATTTAACTCTAGAATTAAAGGATATACAACGAGAAACAACGTTTGACAACCTTTAAACAGTTTTAATAACTATCTCAAAAATTGTCGCTCTGATGCAAACAACTGATGAGTTATCTACTCAAATTTGTTGAACTAAACGACTTACGTATTTCAAGCATGCTAACCTTTAGCCCGGTAAGCAAATTAAAAAAAAAACGCAATATGTAGGCTACACGAGAACGGAGACGTCGAGTAACCAAAAAAAATGCGTTAAACAAATTCGTACGCGTTATTTATCAATTTAACTCTAGAATTAAAGGATATACAACGAGAAACAACGTTTGACAACCTTTAAACAGTTTTAATAACTATCTCAAAAATTGTCGCTCTGATGCAAACAACTTATGAGTTATCTACTTAAATTTGATGACCAAAACGACTTACGTATTTTAAACATGCTAACCTTTAGCCCGGTAAGCAAATTAAAAAAAAACCCAATATGTAGGCTACACGAGAACGGAGACGTCGAGTAACCAAAACAAATGCTTTAACAAATTCGTACACGTTATTTATCAATTTAACTCTAGAATTAAAGGATATACAACGAGAAACAACGTTTGACAACCTTTAAACAGTTTTAATAACTATCTCAAAAATTATCGCTCTGATGCAAACAACTGATGAGTTATCTACTTAAATTTGATGAACAAAACGACTTACGTATTTTAAACATGCTAACGTTTAGCCCGGTAAGCAAATTAAAAAAAAAACGCAATATGTAGGCTACACGAGAACGGAGACGTCGAGTAACCAAAACAAATGCGTTAAACAAATTCGTACACGTTATTTATCAATTTAACTCTAGAATTAAAGGATATACAACGAGAAACAACGTTTGACAACCTTTAAACAGTTTTAATAACTATCTCAAAAATTATCGCTCTGATGCAAACAACTGATGAGTTATCTACTTAAATTTGTTGAACAAAACGACTTACGTATTTTAAGCATGCTAACCTTTAGCCCGGTAAGCAAATTAAAAAAAAACGCAATATGTAGGCTACACGAGAACGGTGACGTCGAGTAACCAAAACAAATGCGTTAAACAAATTCGTACACGTTATTTATCAATTTAACTCTAGAATTAAAGGATATACAACAAGAAACAACGTTTGACAACCTTTAAACAGTTTTAATAACTATCTCAAAAATTGTCGCTCTGATGCAAACAACTGATGAGTTATCTACTTAAATTTGATGAACAAAACGACTTACGTATTTTAAACATGCTAACCTTTAGCCCGGTAAGCAAATTAAAAAAAAAAACGCAATATGTAGGCTACACGAGAACGGAGACGTCGAGTAACCAAAACAAATGCGTTAAACAAATTCGTACACGTTATTTATCAATTTAACTCTAGAATTAAAGGATATACAACGAGAAACAACGTTTGACAACCTTTAAACAGTTTTAATAACTATCTCAAAAGTTATCGCTCTGATGCAAACAACTGATGAGTTATCTACTTAAATATGATGAACAAAACGACTTACGTATTTTAAACATGCTAACCTTTAGCCCGGTAAGCAAATTAAAAAAAAACGCAATATGTAGGCTACACGAGAACGGAGACGTCGAGTAACCAAAACAAATGCCTTAAACAAATTCGTACACGTGATTTATCAATTTAACTCTAGAATTAAAGGATATACAACGAGAAACAACGTTTGACAACCTTTAAACAGTTTTAATAACTATCTCAAAAATTGTCGCTCTGATGCAAACAACTGATGAGTTATCTACTTAAATTTGATGAACAAAACGACTTACGTATTTTAAACATGCTAACCTTTAGCCCGGTAAGCAAATTAAAAAAAAAACGCAATATGTAGGCTACACGAGAACGGAGACGTCGAGTAACCAAAACAAATGCGTTAAACAAATTCGTACACGTTATTTATCAATTTAACTCTAGAATTAAAGGATATACAAAGAGAAACAACGTTTGACAACCTTTAAACAGTTTTAATAACTATCTCAAAAATTATCGCTCTGATGCAAACAACTGATGAGTTATCTACTCAAATTTGATGAACAAAACGACTTACGTATTTTAAACATGCTAACCTTTAGCCCGTTAAGCAAATTAAAAAAAAAACGCAATATGTAAGCTACACGAGAACGGAGACGTCGAGTAACCAAAACAATTGCGTTAAACAAATTCGTACACGTTATTTATCAATTTAACTCTAGAATTAAAGGATATACAACGAGAAACAACGTTTGACAACCTTTAAACAGTTTTAATAACTATCTCAAAAATTGTCGCTCTGATGCAAACAACTGATGAGTTATCTACTTAAATTTGTTGAACAAAACGACTTACGTATTTTAAACATGCTAACCTTTAGCCCGGTAAGCAAATTAAAAAAAAAAACGCAATATGTAGGCTACACGAGAACGGAGACGTCGAGTAACCAAAACAAATGCGTTAAACAAATTCGTACACGTTATTTATCAATTTAACTCTAGAATTAAAGGATATACAACGAGAAACAACGTTTGACAACCTTTAAACAGTTTTAATAACTATCTCAAAAATTATCGCTCTGATGCAAACAACTGATGAGTTATCTACTTAAATATGATGAACTAAACGACTTACGTATTTTAAACATGCTAACCTTTAGCCTGGTAAGCAAATTAAAAAAAAAACGCAATATGTAGGCTACACGAGAACGGAGACGTCGAGTAACTAAAACAAATGCGCTAAACAAATTCGTACACGTTATTTATCAATTTAACTATAGAATTAAAGGATATACAACGAGAAACAACGTTTGACAACCTTTAAACAGTTTTAATAACTATCTCAAAAATTATCGCTCTGATGCAAACAACTGATGAGTTATCTACTTAAATATGATGAACAAAACGACTTACGTATTTTAAACATGCTAACCTTTAGCCCGGTAAGCAAATTAAAAAAAAAAAACGCAATATGTAGTCTACACGAGAACAGAGACGTCGAGTAACCAAAACAAATGCGTTAAACAAATTCGTACACGTTATTTATCAATTTAACTCTAGAATTAAAGGATATACAACGAGAAACAACGTTTGACAACCTTTAAACAGTTTTAATAACTATCTCAACAATTGTCGCTCTGATGCAAACAACTGATGAGTTATCTACTTAAATTTGATGAACAAAACGACTTACGTATTTTAAACATGCTAACCTTTAGCCCGGTAAGCAAATTAAAAAAAAAAACGCAATATGTAGGCTACACGAGAACGGAGACGTCGAGTAACCAAAACAAATACGTTAAACAAATTCGTACACGTTATTTATCAATTTAACTCTAGAATTAAAGGATATACAACGAGAAACAACGTTTGACAACCTTTAAACAGTTTTAATAACTATCTCAAAAATTATCGCTCTGATGCAAACAACTGATGAGTTATCTACTTAAATATGATGAACAAAACGACTTACGTATTTTAAACATGCTAACCTTTAGCCCGGTAAGCAAATTAAAAAAAAAACGCAATATGTATGCTACACGAGAACGGAGACGTCGAGTAACCAAAACAAATGCGTTAAACAAATTCGTACACGTTATTTATCAATTAAACTCTAGAATTAAAGGATATACAACTAGAAACAACGTTTGACAACCTTTAAACAGTTTTAATAACTATCTCAAAAATTGGTGCTCTGATGCAAACAACTGATGAGTTATCTACTCAAATTTGTTGAACAAAACGACTTACGTATTTTAAACATGCTAACCTTTAGCCCGGTAAGCAAATTTAAAAAAAAATGCAATATGTAGGCTACACGAGAACGGAGACGTCGAGTAACCAAAACAAATGCGTTAAACAAATTCGTACACGTTATTTATCAATTTAACTCTAGAATTAAAGGATATACAACGAGAAACAACGTTTGACAACCTTTAAACAGTTTTAATAACTATCTCAAAAATTGTCGCTCTGATGCAAACAACTGATGAGTTATCTACTTAAATTTGATGAACAAAACGACTTACGTATTTTAAACATGCTAACCTTTAGCCCGGTAAGCAAATTAAAAAAAAAACGCAATATGTAGGCTACACGAGAACGGAGACGTCGAGTAACCAAAACAAATGCGTTAAACAAATTCGTACACGTTATTTATCAATTTAACTCTAGAATTAAAGGATATACAACGAGAAACAACGTTTGACAACCTTTAAACAGTTTTAATAACTATCTCAAAAATTATCGCTCTGATGCAAACAACTGATGAGTTATCTACATAAATTTGATGAACAAAACGACTTACGTATTTTAAACATGCTAACCTTTAGCCCGGTAAGCAAATTTAAAAAAAAAACGCAATATGTAGGCTACACGAGAACGGAGACGTCGAGTAACCAAAACAAATGCGTTAAACAAATTCGTACACGTTATTTATCAATTTAACTCTAGAATTAAAGGATATACAACGAGAAACAACGTTTGACAACCTTTAAACAGTTTTAATAACTATCTCAAAAATTGTCGCTCTGATGCAAACAACTGATGAGTTATCTACTTAAATTTGTTGAACAAAACGACTTACGTATTTTAAACATGCTAACCTTTAGCCCGGTAAGCAAATTAAAAAAAAAACGCAATATGTAGGCTACACGAGAACGGAGACGTCGAGTAACCAAAACAAATGCGTTAAACAAATTCGTACACGTTATTTATCAATTTAACTCTAGAATTAAAGGATATACAACAAGAAACAACGTTTGACAACCTTTAAACAGTTTTAATAACTATCTCAAAAATTATCGCTCTGATGCAAACAACTAATGAGTTATCTACTTAAATTTGATGAACAAAACAACTTACGTATTTTAAACATGCTAACCTTTAGCCCGGTAAGCAAATTTAAAAAAAAACGCAATATGTAGGCTACACGAGAACGGAGACGTCGAGTAACCAAAACAAATGCGTTAAACAAATTCGTACACGTTATTTATCAATTTAACTCTAGAATTAAAGGATATACAACGAGAAACAACGTTTGACAACCTTTAAACAGTTTTAATAACTATCTCAAAAATTGTCGCTCTGATGCAAACAACTGATGAGTTATCTACTTAAATTTGATGAACAAAACGACTTACGTATTTTAAACATGCTAACCTTTAGCCCGGTAAGCAAATTTAAAAAAAAACGCAATATGTAGGCTACACGAGAACGGAGACGTCGAGTAACCAAAACAAATGCGTTAAACAAATTCGTACACGTTATTTATCAATTTAACTCTAGAATTAAAGGATATACAACGAGAAACAACGTTTGACAACCTTTAAACAGTTTTAATAACTATCTCAAAAATTATCGCTCTGATGCAAACAACTGATGAGTTATCTACTTAAATATGATGAACAAAACGACTTACGTATTTTAAACATGCTAACCTTTAGCCCGGTAAGCAAATTAAAAAAAAAACGCAATATGTAGGCTACACGAGAACGGAGACGTCGAGTAACCAAAACAAATGCGTTAAACAAATTCGTACACGTTATTTATCAATTTAACTCTAGAATTAAAGGATATACAACGAGAAACAACGTTTGACAACCTTTAAACAGTTTTAATAACTATCTCAAAAATTATCGCTCTGATGCAAACAACTGATGAGTTATCTACTTAAATTTGTTGAACAAAACGACTTACGTATTTTAAGCATGCTAACCTTTAGCCCGGTAAGCAAATTAAAAAAAAAAACGCAATATGTAGGCTACACGAGAACGGAGACGTCGAGTAACCAAAACAAATGCGTTAAACAAATTCGTACACGTTATTTATCAATTTAACTCTAGAATTAAAGGATATACAACGAGAAACAACGTTTGACAACCTTTAAACAGTTTTAATAACTATCTCAAAAATTATCGCTCTGATGCAAACAACTGATGAGTTATCTACTTAAATATGATGAACAAAACGACTTACGTATTTTAAACATGCTAACCTTTAGCCCGGTAAGCAAATTAAAAAAAAAAAACGCAATATGTAGGCTACACGAGAACGGAGACGTCGAGTAACCAAAACAAATGCGTTAAACAAATTCGTACACGTTATTTATCAATTTAACTCTAGAATTAAAGGATATACAACGAGAAACAACGTTTGACAACCTTTAAACAGTTTTAATAACTATCTCAAAAATTATCGCTCTGATGCAAACAACTGATGAGTTATCTACTTAAATTTGATGAACAAAACGACTTACGTATTTTAAACATGCTAACCTTTAGCCCGGTAAGCAAATTAAAAAAAAAAACGCAATATGTAGGCTACACGAGAACGGAGACGTCGAGTAACCAAAACAAATGCGTTAAACAAATTCGTACACGTTATTTATCAATTTAACTCTAGAATTAAAGGATATACAACGAGAAACAACGTTTGACAACCTTTAAACAGTTTTAATAACTATCTCAAAAATTATCGCTCTGATGCAAACAACTGATGAGTTATCTACTTAAATATGATGAACAAAACGACTTACGTATTTTAAACATGCTAACCTTTAGCCCGGCAAGCAAATTAAAAAAAAAACGCAATATGTAGGCTACACGAGAACGGAGACGTCGAGTAACCAAAACAAATGCCTTAAACAAATTCGTACACGTTATTTATCAATTTAACTCTAGAATTAAAGGATATACAACGAGAAACAACGTTTGACAACCTTTAAACAGTTTTAATAACTATCTCAAAAATTATCGCTCTGATGAAAACAACTGATGAGTTATCTACTTAAATTTGTTGAACAAAACGACTTACGTATTTTAAGCATGCTAACCTTTAGCCCGGTAAGCAAATTAAAAAAAAAACGCAATATGTAGGCTACACGAGAACGGAGACGTCGAGTAACCAAAACAAATGCGTTAAACAAATTCGTACACGTTATTTATCAATTTAACTCTAGAATTAAAGGATATACAACGAGAAACAACGTTTGACAACCTTTAAACAGTTTTAATAACTATCTCAAAAATTATCGCTCTGATGCAAACAACTGATGAGTTATCTACTTAAATATGATGAACAAAACGACTTACGTATTTTAAACATGCTAACCTTTAGCCCGTTAAGCAAATTAAAAAAAAAACGCAATATGTAGGCTACACGAGAACGGAGACGTCGAGTAACCAAAACAAATGCGTTAAACAAATTCGTACACGTTATTTATCAATTTAACTCTAGAATTAAAGGATATACAACGAGAAACAACGTTTGACAACCTTCAAATAGTTTTAATAACTATCTCAAAAATTATCGCTCTGATGCAAACAACTGATGAGTTATCTACTTAAATATGATGAACAAAACGACTTACGTATTTTAAACATGCTAACCTTTAGCCCGGTAAGCAAATTAAAAAAAAAAACGCAATATGTAGGCTACACGAGAACGGAGATGTCGAGTAACCAAAACAAATGCGTTAAACAAATTCGTACACGTTATTTATCAATTTAACTCTAGAATTAAAGGATATACAACGAGAAACAACGTTTGACAACCTTTAAACAGTTTTAATAACTATCTCAAAAATTATCGCTCTGATGCAAACAACTGATGAGTTATCTACTTAAATTTGTTGAACAAAACGACTTACGTATTTTAAGCATGCTAACCTTTAGCCCGGTAAGCAAATTAAAAAAAAAACGCAATATGTAGGCTACACGAGAACGGAGACGTCGAGTAACCAAACCAAATGCGTTAAACAAATTCGTACACGTTATTTATCAATTTAACTCTAGAATTAAAGGATATACAACGAGAAACAACGTTTGACAACCTTTAAACAGTTTTAATAACTATCTCAAAAATTATCGCTCTGATGCAAACAACTGATGAGTTATCTACTTAAATATGATGAACAAAACGACTTACGTATTTTAAACATGCTAACCTTTAGCCCGGTAAGCAAATTAAAAAAAAAACGCAATATGTAGGCTACACGAGAACGGAGACGTCGAGTAACCAAAACAAATGCGTTAAACAAATTCGTACACGTTATTTATAAATTTAACTCTAGAATTAAAGGATATATAACGAGAAACAACGTTTGACAACCTTTAAACAGTTTTGATAACTATCTCAAAAATTATCGCTCTGATGCAAACAACTGATGAGTTATCTACTTAAATATGATGAACAAAACGACTTACGTATTTTAAACATGCTAACCTTTAGCCCGGTAAGCAAATTAAAAAAAAAACGCAATATGTATGCTACACGAGAACGGAGACGTCGAGTAACCAAAACAAATGCGTTAAACAAATTCGTACACGTTATTTATCAATTTAACTCTAGAATTAAAGGATATACAACGAGAAACAACGTTTGACAACCTTTAAACAGTTTTAATAACTATCTCAAAAATTATCGCTCTGATGCAAACAACTGATGAGTTATCTACTTAAATATGATGAACAAAACGACTTACGTATTTTAAACATGCTAACCTTTAGCCCGGTAAGCAAATTAAAAAAAAAACGCAATATGTAGGCTACACGAGAACGGAGACGTCGAGTAACCAAAACAAATGCGTTAAACAAATTCGTACACGTTATTTATCAATTTAACTCTAGAATTAAAGGATATACAACGAGAAACAACGTTTGAGAACCTTTAAACAGTTTTAATAACTATCTCAAAAATTGTCGCTCTGATGCAAACAACTGATGAGTTATCTACTTAAATTTGATTAACAAAACGACTTACGTATTTTAAACATGCTAACCTTTAGCCCGGTAAGCAAATTAAAAAAAAAACGCAATATGTGGGCTACACGAGAACGGAGACGTCGAGTAACCAAAACAAATGCGTTAAACAAATTCGTACACGTTATTTATCAATTTAACTCTAGGATTAAAGGATATACAACGAGAAACAACGTTTGACAACCTTTAAACAGTTTTAATAACTATCTCAAAAATTGTCGCTCTGATGCAAACAACTGATGAGTTATCTACTTAAATTTGATGAACAAAACGACTTACGTATTTTAAACATGCTAACCTTTAGCCCGGTAAGCAAATTAAAAAAAAAACGCAATATGTAGGCTACACGAGAACGGAGACGTCGAGTAACCAAAACAAATGCGTTAAACAAATTCGTACACGTTATTTATCAATTTAACTCTAGAATTAAAGGATATACAACGAGAAACAACGTTTGACAACCTTTAAACAGTTTTAATAACTATCTCAAAAATTATCGCTCTGATGCAAACAACTGATGAGTTATCTACTTAAATATGATGAACAAAACGACTTACGTATTTTAAGCATGCTAACCTTTAGCCCGGTAAGCAAATTTAAAAAAAACGCAATATGTAGGCTACACGAGAACGGAGACGTCGAGTAACCAAAACAAATGCGTTAAACAAATTCGTACACGTTATTTATCAATTTAACTCTAGAATTAAAGGATATACAACGAGAAACAACGTTTGACAACCTTTAAACAGTTTTAATAACTATCTCAAAAATTATCGCTCTGATGCAAACAACTGATGAGTTATCTACATAAATTTGATGAACAAAACGACTTACGTATTTTAAACATGCTAACCTTTAGCCCGGTAAGCAAATTAAAAAAAAAACGCAATATGTAGGCTACACGAGAACGGAGACGTCGAGTAACCAAAACAAATGCGTTAAACAAATTCGTACACGTTATTTATCAATTTAACTCTAGAATTAAAGGATATACAACGAGAAACAACGTTTGACAACCTTTAAACAGTTTTAATAACTATCTCAAAAATTGTCGCTCTGATGCAAACAACTGATGAGTTATCTACTCAAATTTGTTGAACAAAACGACTTACGTATTTTAAGCATGCTAACCTTTAGCCCGGTAAGCAAATTAAAAAAAAAACGCAATATGTAGGCTACACGAGAACGGAGACGTCGAGTAACCAAAACAAATGCGTTAAACAAATTCGTACACTTTATTTATCAATTTAACTCTAGAATTAAAGGATATACAACGAGAAACAATGTTTGACAACCTTTAAACAGTTTTAATAACTATCTCAAAAATTGTCGCTCTGATGCAAACAACTGATGAGTTATCTACTCAAATTTGTTGAACAAAACGACTTACGTATTTTAAACATGCTAACCTTTAGCCCGGTAAGCAAATTAAAAAAAAAAACGCAATATGTAGGCTACACGAGAACGGAGACGTCGAGTAACCAAAACAAATGCGTTAAACAAATTCGTACACGTTATTTATCAATTTAACTCTAGCATTAAAGGATATATAACGAGAAACAAGGTTTGACAACCTTTAAACAGTTTTAATAACTATCTCAAAAATTATCGCTCTGATGCAAACAACTGATGAGTTATCTACTCAAATTTGTTGAACAAAACGACTTACGTATTTTAAGCATGCTAACCTTTAGCCCGGTAAGCAAATTAAAAAAAAAAACGCAATATGTAGGCTACACGAGAACGCAGACGTCGAGTAACCAAAACAAATGCGTTAAACAAATTCGTACACGTTATTTATCAATTTAACTCTAGAATTAAAGGATATACAACGAGAAACAACGTTTGACAACCTTTAAACAGTTTTAATAACTATCTCAAAAATTGTCGCTCTGATGCAAACAACTGATGAGTTATCTACTTAAATTTGTTGAACAAAACGACTTACGTATTTTAAGCATGCTAACCTTTAGCCCGGTAAACAAATTAAAAAAAAAACGCAATATGTAGGCTACACGAGAACGGAGACGTCGAGTAACCAAAACAAATGCGTTAAACAAATTCGTACACGTTATTTATCAATTTAACTCTAGAATTAAAGGATATACAACGAGAAACAACGTTTGACAACCTTTAAACAGTTTTAATAACTATCTCAAAAATTGTCGCTCTGATGCAAACAACTGATGAGTTATCTACTCAAATTTGTTGAACAAAACGACTTACGTATTTTAAACATGCTAACTTTTAGCCCGGTAAGCAAATTAAAAAAAAAACGCAATATGTAGGCTACACGAGAACGGAGACGTCGAGTAACCAAAACAAATGCGTTAAACAAATTCGTACACGTTATTTATCAATTTAACTCTAGAATTAAAGGATATACAACGAGAAACAACGTTTGACAACCTTTAAACAGTTTTAATAACTATCTCAAAAATTATCGCTCTGATGCAAACAACTGATGAGTTATCTACTTAAATTTGATGAACAAAACGACTTACGTATTTTAAACATGCTAACCTTTAGCCCGGTAAGCAAATTAAAAAAAAAACGCAATATGTAGGCTACACGAGAACGGAGACGTCGAGTAACCAAAACAAATGCGTTAAACAAATTCGTACACGTTATTTATCAATTTAACTCTAGAATTAAAGGATATACAACGAGAAACAACGTTTGACAACCTTTAAACAGTTTTAATAACTATCTCAAAAATTGTCGCTCTGATGCAAACAACTGATGAGTTACCTAATTAAATTTTATGAACAAAACGGCTTACGTATTTTAAACATGCTAACCTTTAGCCCGGTAAGCAAATTAAAAAAAAAAAACGCAATATGTAGGCTACACGAGAACGGAGACGTCGAGTAACCAAAACAAATGCGTTAAACAAATTCGTACACGGTATTTATCAATTTAACTCTAGAATTAAAGGATATACAACGAGAAACAACGTTTGACAACCTTTAAACAGTTTTAATAACTATCTCAAAAATTATCGCTCTGATGCAAACAACTGATGAGTTATCTACTTAAATTTGATGAACAAAACGACTTACGTATTTTAAACATGCTAACCTTTAGCCCGGTAAGCAAATTAAAAAAAAACGCAATATGTAGGCTACACGAGAACGGAGACGTCGAGTAACCAAAACAAATGCGTTAAACAAATTCGTACACGTTATTTATCAATTTAACTCTAGAATTAAAGGATATACAACGAGAAACAACGTTTGACAACCTTTAAACAGTTTTAATAACTATCTCAAAAATTGTCGCTCTGATGCAAACAACTGATGAGTTATCTACTTAAATTTGTTGAACAAAACGACTTACGTATTTTAAACATGCTAACCTTTAGCCCGGTAAGCAAATTAAAAAAAAAACGCAATATGTAGGCTACACGAGAACGGAGACGTCGAGTAACCAAAACAAATGCGTTAAACAAATTCGTACACGTTATTTATCAATTTAACTCTAGAATTAAAGGATATACAACGAGAAACAACGTTTGACAACCTTTAAACAGTTTTAATAACTATTTCAAAAATTATCGCTCTGATGCAAACAACTGATGAGTTATCTACTTAAATATGATGAACAAAACGATTTACGTATTTTAAGCATGCTAACCTTTAGCCCGGTAAGCAAATTAAAAAAAAAACGCAATATGTAGGCTTCACGAGAACGGAGACGTCGAGTAACCAAAACAAATGCGTTAAACAAATTCGTACACGTTATTTATCAATTTAACTCTAGAATTAAAGGATATACAACGAGAAACAACGTTTGACAACCTTTAAACAGTTTTAATAACTATCTAAAAAATTATCGCTCTGATGCAAACAACTGATGAGTTATCTACTTAAATTTGATGAACAAAACGACTTACGTATTTTAAACATGCTAACCTTTAGCCCGATAAGCAAATTAAAAAAAAAACGCAATATGTAGGCTACACGAGAACGGAGACGTCGAGTAACCAAAACAAATGCGTTAAACAAATTCGTACACGTTATTTATCAATTTAACTCTAGAATTAAAGGATATACAACGAGAAACAACGTTTGACAACCTTTAAACAGTTTTAATAACTATCTCAAAAATTATCGCTCTGATGCAAACAACTGATGAGTTATCTACTTAAATTTGATGAACAAAACGACTTACGTATTTTAAACATGCTAACCTTTAGCCCGGTAAGCAAATTAAAAAAAAACGCAATATGTAGGCTACACGAAAACGGAGACGTCGAGTAACCAAAACAAATGCGTTAAACAAATTCGTACACGTTATTTATCAATTTAACTCTAGAATTAAAGGATATACAACGAGAAACAACGTTTGACAACCTTTAAACAGTTTTAATAACTATCTCAAAAATTATCGCTCTGATGCAAACAACTGATGAGTTATCTACTTAAATATGATGAACAAAACGACTTACGTATTTTAAACATGCTAACCTTTAGCCCGGTAAGCAAATTAAAAAAAAAACGCAATATGTAGGCTACACGAGAACGGAGACGTCGAGTAACCAAAACAAATGCGTTAAAGAAATTCGTACACGTTATTTATCAATTTAACTCTAGAATTATAGGATATACAACGAGAAACAACGTTTGACAACCTTTAAACAGTTTTAATAACTATCTCAAAAATTGTCGCTCTGATGCAAACAACTGATGAGTTATCTACTTAAATTTGTTGAACAAAACGACTTACGTATTTTAAACATGCTAACCTTTAGCCCGGTAAGCAAATTAAAAAAAAAACGCAATATGTAGGCTACACGAAAACGGAGACTTCGAGTAACCAAAACAAATGCGTTAAACAAATTCGTACACGTTATTTATCAATTTAACTCTAGAATTAAAGGATATACAACGAGAAACAACGTTTGACAACCTTTAAACGGTTTTAATAACTATCTCAAAAATTGTCGCTCTGATGCAAACAACTGATGAGTTATCTACTTAAATTTGTTGAACAAAACGACTTACGTATTTTAAGCATGCTAACCTTTAGCCCGGTAAGCAAATTAAAAAAAAAACGCAATATGTAGGCTACACGAGAACGGAGACGTCGAGTAACCAAAACAAATGCGTTAAACAAATTCGTACACGTTATTTATCAATTTAACTCTAGAATTAAAGGATATACAACGAGAAACAACGTTTGACAACCTTTAAACAGTTTTAATAACTATCTCAAAAATTATCGCTCTGATGCAAACAACTGATGAGTTATCTACTTAAATTTGATGAACAAAACGACTTACGTATTTTAAGCATGCTAACCTTTAGCCCGGTAAGCAAATTAAAAAAAAAAACGCAATATGTAGGCTACACGAGAACGGAGACGTCGAGTAACCAAACCAAATGCGTTAAACAAATTCGTACACGTTATTTATCAATTTAACTCTAGAATTAAAGGATATACAACGAGAAACAACGTTTGACAACCTTTAAACAGTTTTAATAACTATCTCAAAAATTATCGCTCTGATGCAAACAACTGATGAGTTATCTACTTAAATTTGATGAACAAAACGACTTACATATTTTAAACATGCTAACCTTTAGCCCGGTAAGCAAATTAAAAAAAAAACGCAATATGTAGGCTACACGAGAACGGAGACGTCGAGTAACCAAAACAAATGCGTTAAACAAATTCGTACACGTTATTTATCAATTTAACTCTAGAATTAAAGGATATACAACGAGAAACAACGTTTGACAACCTTTAAACAGTTTCAATAACTATCTCAAAAATTGTCGCTCTGATGCAAACAACTGCTGAGTTATCTACTCAAATTTGTTGAACAAAACGACTTACGTATTGTAAACATGCTAACCTTTAGCCCGGTAAGCAAATTAAAAAAAAAAACGCAATATGTAGGCTACACGAGAACGGAGACGTCGAGTAACCAAAACAAATGCGTTAAACAAATTCGTACATGTTACTTATCAATTTAACTCTAGAATTAAAGGATATACAACGAGAAACAACGTTTGACAACCTTTAAACAGTTTTAATAACTATCTCAAAAATTATCGCTCTGATGCAAACACCTGATGAGTTATCTACTTAAATTTGATGAACAAAACGACTTACGTATTTTAAACATGCTAACCTTTAGCCCGGTAAGCAAATTAAAAAAAAAACGCAATATGTAGGCTACACGAGAACGGAGACGTCGAGTAACCAAAACAAATGCGTTAAACAAATTCGTACACGTTATTTATCAATTTAACTCTAGAATTAAAGGATATACAACGAGAAACAACGTTTGACAACCTTTAAACAGTTTTAATAACTATCTCAAAAATTATCGCTCTGATGCAAACAACTGATGAGTTATCTACTTAAATTTGATGAACAAAACGACTTACGTATTTTAAACATGCTAACCTTTAGCCCGGTAAGCAAATTAAAAAAAAACGAAATATGTAGGCTGCACGAGAACGGAGACGTCGAGTAACCAAAACAAATGCGTTAAACAAATTCGTACACGTTATTTATCAATTTAACTCTAGAATTAAAGGATATACAACGAGAAACAACGTTTGACAACCTTTAAACAGTTTTAATAACTATCTCAAAAATTATCGCTCTGATGCAAACAACTGATGAGATATCTACTTAAATTTGATGAACAAAACGACTTACGTATTTTAAACATGCTAACCTTTAGCCCTGTAAGCAAATTTAAAAAAAAACGCAATATGTAGGCTACACGAGAACGGAGACGTCGAGTAACCAAAACAAATGCGCTAAACAAATTCGTACACGTTATTTATCAATTTAACTCTAGAATTAAAGGATATACAACGAGAAACAACGTTTGACAACCTTTAAACAGTTTTAATAACTATCTCAAAAATTGTCGCTCTGATGCAAACAACCGATGAGTTATCTACTTAAATTTGTTGAACAAAACGACTTACGTATTTTAAGCATGCTAACCTTTAGCCCGGTAAGCAAATTAAAAAAAAAACGCAATATGTAGGCTACACGAGAACGGAGACGTCGAGTAACCAAAACAAATGCGTTAAACAAATTCGTACACGTTATTTATCAATTTAACTCTAGAATTAAAGGATATACAACGAGAAACAACGTTTGACAACCTTTAAACAGTTTTAATAACTATCTCAAAAATTATCGCTCTGATGCAAACAACTGATGAGTTATCTACTTAAATTTGATGAACAAAACGACTTACGTATTTTAAACATGCTAACCTTAAGCCCGGTAAGCAAATTAAAAAAAAAAACGCAATATGTAGGCTACACGAGAACGGAGACGTCGAGTAACCAAAACAAATGCGTTAAACAAATTCGTACACGTTATTTATCAATTTAACTCTAGAATTAAAGGATATACAACGAGAAACAACGTTTGACAACCTTTAAACAGTTTTAATAACTATCTCAAAAATTATCGCTCTGATGCAAACAACTGATGAGTTATCTACTTAAATTTGATGAACAAAACGACTTACGTATTTTAAACATGCTAACCTTTAGCCCGGTAAGCAAATTAAAAAAAAACGCAATATGTAGGCTACACGAGAACGGAGACGTCGAGTAACTAAAACAAATGCGTTAAACAAATTCGTACACGTTATTTATCAATTTAACTCTAGAATTAAAGGATATACAACGAGAAACAACGTTTGACAACCTTTAAACAGTTTTAATAACTATCTCAAAAATTATCGCTCTGATGCAAACAACTGATGAGTTATCTACTTAAATATGATGAACAAAACGGCTTACGTATTTTAAACATGCTAACCTTTAGCCCGGTAAGCAAATTAAAAAAAAAAACGCAATATGTAGGCTACACGAGAACGGAGACGTCGAGTAACCAAAACAAATGCGTTAAACAAATTCGTACACGTTATTTATCAATTTAACTCTAGAATTAAAGGATATACAACGAGAAACAACGTTTGACAACCTTTAAACAGTTTTAATAAATATCTCAAAAATTATCGCTCTGATGCAAACAACTGATGAGTTATCTACTTAAATTTGATGAACAAAACGACTTACGTATTTTAAACATGCTAACCTTTAGCCCGGTAAGCAAATTAAAAAAAAAACGCAATATGTAGGCTACACGAGAACGGAGACGTCGAGTAACCAAAACAAATGCGTTAAACAAATTCGTACACGTTATTTATCAATTTAACTCTAGAATTAAAGGATATACAACGAGAAACAACGTTTGACAACCTTTAAACAGTTTTAATAACTATCTCAAAAATTGTCGCTCTGATGCAAACAACTGATGAGTTATCTACTTAAATTTGATGAACAAAACGACTTACGTATTTTAAACATGCTAACCTTTAGCCCGGTAAGCAAATTAAAAAAAAACGCAATATGTAGGCTACACGAGAACGGAGACGTCGAGTAACCAAAACAAATGCGTTAAACAAATTCGTACACGTTATTTGTCAATTTAACTCTAGAATTAAAGGATATACAACGAGAAAAAACGTTTGACAACCTTTAAACAGTTTTAATAACTATCTCAAAAATTATCGCTCTGATGCAAACAACTGATGAGTTATCTACTTAAATATGATGAACAAAACGACTTACGTATTTTAAACATGCTAACCTTTAGCCCGGTAAGCAAATTAAAAAAAAAACGCAATATGTAGGCTACACGAGAACGGAGACGTCGAGTAACCAAAACAAATGCGTTAAACAAATTCGTACACGTTATTTATCAATTTAACTCTAGAATTAAAGGATATACAACGAGAAACAACGTTTGACAACCTTTAAACAGTTTTAATAACTATCTCAAAAATTATCGCTCTGATGCAAACAACTGATGAGTTATCTACTTAAATATGATGAACAAAACAACTTACGTATTTTAAACATGCTAACCTTTAGCCCGGTAAGCAAATTTAAAAAAAAAACGCAATATGTAGGCTACACGAGAACGGAGACGTCGAGTAACCAAAATAAATGCGTTAAACAAATTCGTACACGTTATTTATCAATTTAACTCTAGAATTAAAGGATATACAACGAGAAACAACGTTTGACAACCTTTAAACAGTTTTAATAACTATCTCAAAAATTATCGCTCTGATGCAAACAACTGATGAGATATCTACTTAAATTTGATGAACAAAACGACTTACGTATTTTAAACATGCTAACCTTTAGCCCTGTAAGCAAATTAAAAAAAAAACGCAATATATAGGCTACACGAGAACGGAGACGTCGAGTAACCAAAACAAATGCGTTAAACAAATTCGTACACGTTATTTATCAATTTAACTCTAGAATTAAAGGATATACAACGAGAAACAACGTTTGAGAACCTTTAAATAGTTTTAATAACTATCTCAAAAATTGTCGCTCTGATGCAAACAACTGATGAGTTATCTACTTAAATTTGTTGAACAAAACGACTTACGTATTTTAAGCATGCTAACCTTTAGCCCGGTAAGCAAATTAAAAAAAAAACGCAATATGTAGGCTACACGAGAACGGAGACGTCGAGTAACCAAAACAAATGCGTTAAACAAATTCGTACACGTTATTTATCAATTTAACTCTAGAATTAAAGGATATACAACGAGAAACAACGTTTGACAATCTTTAAACAGTTTTAATAACTATCTCAAAAATTATCGCTCTGATGCAAACAACTGATGAGTTATCTACTTAAATTTGATGAACAAAACGACTTACGTATTTTAAACATGCTAACCTTTAGCCCGGTAAGCAAATTAAAAAAAAAAAACGCAATATGTAGGCTACACGAGAACGGAGACGTCGAGTAACCAAAACAAATGCGTTAAACAAATTCGTACACGTTATTTATCAATTTAACTCTAGAATTAAAGGATATACAACGAGAAACAACGTTTGACAACCTTTAAACAGTTTTAATAACTATCTCAAAAATTATCGCTCTGATGCAAACAACTGATGAGTTATCTACTTAAATTTGATGAACAAAACGACTTACGTATTTTAAACATGCTAACCTTTAGCCCGGTAAGCAAATTAAAAAAAAAAAACGCAATATGTAGGCTACACGAGAACGGAGACGTTGAGTAACCAAAACAAATGCGTTAAACAAATTCGTACACGTTATTTATCAATTTAACTCTAGAATTAAAGGATATACAACGAGAAACAACGTTTGACAACCTTTAAACAGTTTTAATAACTATCTCAAAAATTATCGCTCTGATGCAAACAACTGATGAGTTATCTACTTAAATATGATGAACAAAACGACTTACGTATTTTAAACATGCTAACCTTTAGCCCGGTAAGCAAATTAAAAAAAAAACGCAATATGTAGACTACACGAGAACGGAGACGTCGAGTAACCAAAACAAATGCGTTAAACAAATTCGTACACGTTATTTATCAATTTAACTCTAGAATTAAAGGATATACAACGAGAAACAACGTTTGACAACCTTTAAACAGTTTTAATAACTATCTCAAAAATTATCGCTCTGATGCAAACAACTGATGAGTTATCTACTTAAATTTGTTGAACAAAACGACTTACGTATTTTAAACATGCTAACCTTTAGCCCGGTAAGCAAATTAAAAAAAAAAACGCAATATGTAGGCTACACGAGAACGGAGACGTCGAGTAACCAAAACAAATGCGTTAAACAAATTCGTACACGTTATTTATTAATTTAACTCTAGAATTAAAGGATATACAACGAGAAACAACGTTTGACAACCTTTAAACAGTTTTAATAACTATGTCAAAAATTATCGCTCTGATGCAAACAACTGATGAGTTATCTACTTAAATTTGATGAACAAAACGACTTACGTATTTTAAACATGCTAACCTTTAGCCCGGTAAGCAAATTAAAAAAAAAAAACGCAATATGTAGGCTACACGAGAACAGAGACGTCGAGTAACCAAAACAAATGCGTTAAACAAATTCGTACACGTTATTTATCAATTTAACTCTAGAATTAAAGGATATACAACGAGAAACAACGTTTGACAACCTTTAAACAGTTTTAATAACTATCTCAAAAATTATCGCTCTGATGCAAACAACTGATGAGTTATCTACTTAAATTTGTTGAACAAAACGACTTACGTATTTTAAACATGCTAACCTTTAGCCCGGTAAGCAAATTTAAAAAAAACGCAATATGTAGGCTACACGAGAACGGAGACGTCGAGTAACCAAAACAAATGCGTTAAACAAATTCGTACACGTTATTTATCAATTTAACTCTAGAATTAAAGGATATACAACGAGAAACAACGTTTGACAACCTTTAAACAGTTTTAATAACTATCTCAAAAATTATCGCTCTGATGCAAACAACTGATGAGTTATCTACTTAAATTTGATGAACAAAACGACTTACGTATTTTAAACATGCTAACCTTTAGCCCGGTAAGCAAATTAAAAAAAAAACGCAATATGTAGGCTACACGAGAACAGAGACGTCGAGTAACCAAAACAAATGCGTTAAACAAATTCGTACACGTTATTTATCAATTTAACTCTAGAATTAAAGGATATACAACGAGAAACAACGTTTGACAACCTTTAAACAGTTTTAATAACTATCTCAAAAATTATCGCTCTGATGCAAACAACTGATGAGTTATCTACTTAAATTTGATGAACAAAACGACTTACGTATTTTAAACATGCTAACCTTTAGCCCGGTAAGCAAATTAAAAAAAAAAACGCAATATGTAGGCTACACGAGAACAGAGACGTCGAGTAACCAAAACAAATGCGTTAAACAAATTCGTACACGTTATTTATCAATTTAACTCTAGAATTAAAGGATATACAACGAGAAACAACGTTTGACAACCTTTAAACAGTTTTAATAACTATCTCAAAAATTATCGCTCTGATGCAAACAACTGATGAGTTATCTACTTAAATATGATGAACAAAACGACTTACGTATTTTAAACATGCTAACCTTTAGTTCGGTAAACAAATTAAAAAAAAAAACGCAATATGTAGGCTACACGAGAACGGAGACGTCGAGTAACCAAAACAAATGCGTTAAACAAATTCGTACACGTTATTTATCAATTTAACTCTAGAATTAAAGGATATACAACGAGAAACAACGTTTGACAACCTTTAAACAGTTTTAATAACTATCTCAAAAATTATCGCTCTGATGCAAACAACTGATGAGTTATCTACTTAAATATGATGAACAAAACGACTTACGTATTTTAAACATGCTAACCTTTAGCCCGGTAAGCAAATTAAAAAAAAAACGCAATATGTAGGCTACACGAGAACGGAGACGTCGAGTAACCAAAACAAATGCGTTAAACAAATTCGTACACGTTATTTATCAATTTAACTCTAGAATTAAAGGATAACAACGAGAAACAACGTTTGACAACCTTTAAACAGTTTTAATAACTATCTCAAAAATTATCGCTCTGATGCAAACAACTGATGAGTTATCTACTTAAATTTGATGAACAAAACGACTTACGTATTTTAAACATGCTAACCTTTAGCCCGGTAAGCAAATTAAAAAAAAAACGCAATATGTGGGCTACACGAGAACGGAGACGTCGAGTAACCAAAACAAATGCGTTAAACAAATTCGTACACGTTATTTATCAATTTAACTCTAGAATTAAAGGATATACAACGAGAAACAACGTTTGACAACCTTTAAACAGTTTTAATAACTATCTCAAAAATTATCGCTCTGATGCAAACAACTGATGAGTTATCTACTTAAATTTGATGAACAAAACGACTTACGTATTTTAAACATGCTAACCTTTAGCCCGGTAAGCAAATTAAAAAAAAAACGCAATATGTAGGCTACACGAGAACGGAGACGTCGAGTAACCAAAACAAATGCGTTAAACAAATTCGTACACGTTATTTATCAATTTAACTCTAGAATTAAAGGATATACAACGAGAAACAACGTTTGACAACCTTTAAACAGTTTTAATAACTATCTCAAAAATTATCGCTCTGATGCAAAGAACTGATTAGTTATCTACTTAAATTTGATGAACAAAACGACTTACGTATTTTAAACATGCTAAGCTTTAGCCCGGTAAGCAAATTAAAAAAAAAAACGCAATATGTAGGCTACACGAGAACGGAGACGTCGAGTAACCAAAACAAATGCGTTAAACAAATTCGTACACGTTATTTATCAATTTAACTCTAGAATTAAAGGATATACAACGAGAAACAACGTTTGACAACCTTTAAACAGTTTTAATAACTATCTCAAAAATTATCGCTCTGATGCAAACAACTGATGAGTTATCTACTTAAATTTGATGAACAAAACGACTTACGTATTTTAAACATGCTAACCTTTAGCCCGGTAAGCAAATTAAAAAAAAAACGCAATATGTAGGCTACACGAGAACGGAGACGTCGAGTAACCAAAACAAATGCGTTAAACAAATTCGTACACGTTATTTATCAATTTAACTCTAGAATTAAAGGATATATAACGACAAACAACGTTTGACAACCTTTAAACAGTTTTAATAACTATCTCAAAAATTATCGCTCTGATGCAAACAACTGATGAGTTATCTACTTAAATTTGATGAACAAAACGACTTACGTATTTTAAACATGCTAACCTTTAGCCCGGTAAGCAAATTAAAAAAAAAAACGCAATATGTAGGCTACACGAGAACGGAGACGTCGAGTAACCAAAACAAATGCGTTAAACAAATTCGTACACGTTATTTATCAATTTAACTCTAGAATTAAAGGATATACAACGAGAAACAACGTTTGACAACCTTTAAACAATTTTAATAACTATCTCAAAAATTATCGCTCTGATGCAAACAACTGATGAGTTATCTACTTAAATTTGATGAACAAAACGACTTACGTATTTTAAACATGCTAACCTTTAGCCCGGTAAGCAAATTAAAAAAAAAAACGCAATATGTGGGCTACACGAGAACGGAAACGTCGAGTAACCAAAACAAATGCATTAAACAAATTCGTACACGTTATTTATCAATTTAACTCTAGAATTAAAGGATATACAACGAGAAACAACGTTTGACAACCTTTAAACAGTTTTAATAACTATCTCAAAAATTATCGCTCTGATGCAAACAACTGATGAGTTATCTACTTAAATTTGATGAACAAAACGACTTACGTATTTTAAACATGCTAACCTTTAGCCCGGTAAGCAAATTAAAAAAAAAAACGCAATATGTGGGCTACACGAGAACGGAGACGTCGAGTAACCAAAACAAATGCGTTAAACAAATTCGTACACGTTATTTATCAATTTAACTCTAGAATTAAAGGATATACAACGAGAAACAACGTTTGACAACCTTTAAACAGTTTTAATAACTATCTCAAAAATTATCGCTCTGATGCAAACAACTGATGAGTTATCTACTTAAATTTGATGAACAAAACGACTTACGTATTTTAAACATGCTAACCTTTAGCCCGGTAAGCAAATTAAAAAAAAACGCAATATGTAGGCTACACGAGAACGGAGACGTCGAGTAACCAAAACAAATGCGTTAAACAAATTCGTATACGTTATTTATCAATTTAACTCTAGAAGTAAAGGGTATACAACGAGAAACAACGTTTGACAACCTTTAAACAGTTTTAATAACTATCTCAAAAATTGTCGCTCTGATGCAAACAACTGATGAGTTATCTACTTAAATTTGTTGAACAAAACGACTTACGTATTTTAAGCATGCTAACCTTTAGCCCGGTAAGCAAATTTAAAAAAAACGCAATATGTGGGCTACACGAGAACGGAGACGTCGAGTAACCAAAACAAATGCGTTAAACAAATTCGTACACGTTATTTATCAATTTAACTCTAGAATTAAAGGATATACAACGAGAAACAACGTTTGACAACCTTTAAACAGTTTTAATAACTATCTCAAAAATTATCGCTCTGATGCAAACAACTGATGAGTTATCTACTTAAATTTGATGAACAAAACGACTTACGTATTTTAAACATGCTAACCCTTAGCCCGGTAAGCAAATTAAAAAAAAAACGCAATATGTAGGCTACACGAGAACGGAGACGTCGAGTAACCAAAACAAATGCGTTAAACAAATTCGTACACGTTATTTATCAATTTAACTCTAGAATTAAAGGATATACAACGAGAAACAACGTTTAACAACCTTTAAACAGTTTTAATAACTATCTCAAAAATTATCGCTCTGATGCAAACAACTGATGAGTTATCTACTTAAATATGATGAACAAAATGACTTACGTATTTTAAACATGCTAACCTTTAGCCCGGTAAGCAAATTAAAAAAAAAACGCAATATGTAGGCTACACGAGAACGGAGACGTCGAGTAACCAAAACAAATGCGTTAAACAAATTCGTACACGTTATTTATCAATTTAACTCTAGAATTAAAGGATATACAACGAGAAACAACGTTTGACAACCTTTAAACAGTTTTAATAACTATCTCAAAAATTATCGCTCTGATGCAAACAACTGATGAGTTATCTACTTAAATTTGATGAACAAAACGACTTACGTATTTTAAACATGCTAACCTTTAGCCCGGTAAGCAAATTAAAAAAAAAACGCAATATGTAGGCTACACGAGAACGGAGACGTCGAGTAACCAAAACAAATGCGTTAAACAAATTCGTACACGTTATTTATCAATTTAACTCTAGAATTAAAGGATATATAACGACAAACAACGTTTGACAACCTTTAAACAGTTTTAATAACTATCTCAAAAATTATCGCTCTGATGCAAACAACTGATGAGTTATCTACTTAAATTTGATGAACAAAACGACTTACGTATTTTAAACATGCTAACCTTTAGCCCGGTAAGCAAATTAAAAAAAAAAACGCAATATGTAGGCTACACGAGAACGGAGACGTCGAGTAACCAAAACAAATGCGTTAAACAAATTCGTACACGTTATTTATCAATTTAACTCTAGAATTAAAGGATATACAACGAGAAACAACGTTTGACAACCTTTAAACAATTTTAATAACTATCTCAAAAATTATCGCTCTGATGCAAACAACTGATGAGTTATCTACTTAAATTTGATGAACAAAACGACTTACGTATTTTAAACATGCTAACCTTTAGCCCGGTAAGCAAATTAAAAAAAAAAACGCAATATGTAGGCTACACGAGAACGGAAACGTCGAGTAACCAAAACAAATGCGTTAAACAAATTCGTACACGTTATTTATCAATTTAACTCTAGAATTAAAGGATATACAACGAGAAACAACGTTTGACAACCTTTAAACAGTTTTAATAACTATCTCAAAAATTATCGCTCTGATGCAAACAACTGATGAGTTATCTACTTAAATTTGATGAACAAAACGACTTACGTATTTTAAACATGCTAACCTTTAGCCCGGTAAGCAAATTAAAAAAAAAAACGCAATATGTGGGCTACACGAGAACGGAGACGTCGAGTAACCAAAACAAATGCGTTAAACAAATTCGTACACGTTATTTATCAATTTAACTCTAGAATTAAAGGATATACAACGAGAAACAACGCTTGACAACCTTTAAACAGTTTTAATAACTATCTCAAAAATTATCGCTCTGATGCAAACAACTGATGAGTTATCTACTTAAATTTGATGAACAAAACGACTTACGTATTTTAAACATGCTAACCTTTAGCCCGGTAAGCAAATTAAAAAAAAACGCAATATGTAGGCTACACGAGAACGGAGACGTCGAGTAACCAAAACAAATGCGTTAAACAAATTCGTATACGTTATTTATCAATTTAACTCTAGAAGTAAAGGGTATACAACGAGAAACAACGTTTGACAACCTTTAAACAGTTTTAATAACTATCTCAAAAATTGTCGCTCTGATGCAAACAACTGATGAGTTATCTACTTAAATTTGTTGAACAAAACGACTTACGTATTTTAAGCATGCTAACCTTTAGCCCGGTAAGCAAATTTAAAAAAAACGCAATATGTGGGCTACACGAGAACGGAGACGTCGAGTAACCAAAACAAATGCGTTAAACAAATTCGTACACGTTATTTATCAATTTAACTCTAGAATTAAAGGATATACAACGAGAAACAACGTTTGACAACCTTTAAACAGTTTTAATAACTATCTCAAAAATTATCGCTCTGATGCAAACAACTGATGAGTTATCTACTTAAATTTGATGAACAAAACGACTTACGTATTTTAAACATGCTAACCCTTAGCCCGGTAAGCAAATTAAAAAAAAAACGCAATATGTAGGCTACACGAGAACGGAGACGTCGAGTAACCAAAACAAATGCGTTAAACAAATTCGTACACGTTATTTATCAATTTAACTCTAGAATTAAAGGATATACAACGAGAAACAACGTTTAACAACCTTTAAACAGTTTTAATAACTATCTCAAAAATTATCGCTCTGATGCAAACAACTGATGAGTTATCTACTTAAATATGATGAACAAAATGACTTACGTATTTTAAACATGCTAACCTTTAGCCCGGTAAGCAAATTAAAAAAAAAACGCAATATGTAGGCTACACGAGAACGGAGACGTCGAGTAACCAAAACAAATGCGTTAAACAAATTCGTACACGTTATTTATCAATTTAACTCTAGAATTAAAGGATATACAACGAGAAACAACGTTTGACAACCTTTAAACAGTTTTGATAACTATCTCAAAAATTATCCCTCTGATGCAAACAACTGATGAGTTATCTACTTAAATTTGATGAACAAAACGACTTACGTATTTTAAATATGCTAACCTTTAGCCCGGTAAGCAAATTAAAAAAAAAAACGCAATATGTAGGCTACACGAGAACGGAGACGTCGAGTAACCAAAACAAATGCGTTAAACAAATTCGTACACGTTATTTATCAATTTAACTCTAGAATTAAAGGATATACAACGAGAAACAACGTTTGACAACCTTTAAACAGTTTTAATAACTATCTCAAAAATTAGCGCTCTGATGCAAACAACTGATGAGTTATCTACTTAAATTTGATGAACAAAACGACTTACGTATTTTAAACATGCTAACCTTTAGCCCGGTAAGCAAATTAAAAAAAAAAAACGCAATATGTAGGCTACACGAGAACGGAGACGTCGAGTAACCAAAACAAATGCGTTAAACAAATTCGTACACGTTATTTATCAATTTAACTCTAGAATTAAAGGATATACAACGAGAAACAACGTTTGACAACCTTTAAACAGTTTTAATAACTATCTCAAAAATTGTCGCTCTGATGCAAACAACTGATGAGTTATCTACTTAAATTTGTTGAACAAAACGACTTACGTATTTTAAACATGCTAACCTTTAGCCCGGTAAGCAAATTAAAAAAAAAACGCAATATGTAGGCTACACGAGAACGGAGACGTCGAGTAACCAAAACAAATGCGTTAAACAAATTCGTACACGTTATTTATCAATCTAACTCTAGAATTAAAGGATATATAACGAGAAACAACGTTTGACAACCTTTAAACAGTTTTAATAACTATCTCAAAAATTATCGCTCTGATGCAAACAACTGATGAGTTATCTACTTAAATTTGATGAACAAAACGACTTACGTATTTTAAACATGCTAACCTTTAGCCCGGTAAGCAAATTAAAAAAAAAACGCAATATGTAGGCTACACGAGAACGGAGACGTCGAGTAACCAAAACAAATGCGTTAAACAAATTCGTACACGTTATTTATCAATTTAACTCTAGAATTAAAGGATATACAACGAGAAACAACGTTTGACAACCTTTAAACAGTTTTAATAACTATCTCAAAAATTATCGCTCTGATGCAAACAACTGATGAGTTATCTACTTAAATTTGATGAACAAAACGACTTACGTATTTTAAACAGGCTAACCTTTAGCCCGGTAAGCAAATTAAAAAAAAAACGCAATATGTAGGCTACACGAGAACGGAGACGTCGAGTAACCAAAACAAATGCGTTAAACAAATTCGTACACGTTATTTATCAATTTAACTCTAGAATTAAAGGATATACAACGAGAAACAACGTTTGACAACTTTTAAACAGTTTTAATAACTATCTCAAAAATTATCGCTCTGATGCAAACAACTGATGAGTTATCTACATAAATTTGATGAACAAAACGACTTACGTATTTTAAACATGCTAACCTTTAGCCCGGTAAGCAAATTAAAAAAAAAAACGCAATATGTGGGCTACACGAGAACGGAGACGTCGAGTAACCAAAACAAATGCGTTAAACAAATTCGTACACGTTATTTATCAATTTAACTCTAGAATTAAAGGATATACAACGAGAAACAACGTTTGACAACCTTTAAACAGTTTTAATAACTATCTCAAAAATTATCGCTCTGATGCAAACAACTGATGAGTTATCTACTTAAATTTGATGAACAAAACGACTTACGTATTTTAAACATGCTAACCTTTAGCCCGGTAAGCAAATTAAAAAAAAAACGCAATATGTAGGCTACACGAGAACGGAGACGTCGAGTAACCAAAACAAATGCGTTAAACAAATTCGTATACGTTATTTATCAATTTAACTCTAGAATTAAAGGATATACAACGAGAAACAACGTTTGACAACCTTTAAACAGTTTTAATAACTATCTCAAAAATTGTCGCTCTGATGCAAACAACTGATGAGTTATCTACTTAAATTTGTTGAACAAAACGACTTACGTATTTTAAGCATGCTAACCTTTAGCCCGGTAAGCAAATTTAAAAAAAACGCAATATGTGGGCTACGCGAGAACGGAGACGTCGAGTAACCAAAACAAATGCGTTAAACAAATTCGTACACGTTATTTATCAATTTAACTCTAGAATTAAAGGATATACAACGAGAAACAACGTTTGACAACCTTTAAACAGTTTTAATAACTATCTCAAAAATTATCGCTCTGATGCAAACAACTGATGAGTTATCTACTTAAATTTGATGAACAAAACGACTTACGTATTTTAAACATGCTAACCTTTAGCCCGGTAAGCAAATTAAAAAAAAAACGCAATATGTAGGCTACACGAGAACGGAGACGTCGAGTAACCAAAACAAATGCGTTAAACAAATTCGTACACGTTATTTATCAATTTAACTCTAGAATTAAAGGATATACAACGAGAAACAACGTTTGACAACCTTTAAACAGTTTTAATAACTATCTCAAAAATTATCGCTCTGATGCAAACAACTGATGAGTTATCTACTTAAATATGATGAACAAAACGACTTACGTATTTTAAACATGCTAACCTTTAGCCCGGTAAGCAAATTAAAAAAAAAACGCAATATGTAGGCTACATGAGAACGGAGACGTCGAGTAACCAAAACAAATGCGTTAAACAAATTCGTACACGTTATTTATCAATTTAACTCTAGAATTAAAGGATATACAACGAGAAACAACGTTTGACAACCTTTAAACAGTTTTAATAACTATCTCAAAAATTATCGCTCTGATGCAAACAACTTATGAGTTATCTACTTAAATTTGATGAACAAAACGACTTACGTATTTTAAACATGCTAACCTTTAGCCCGGTAAGCAAATTAAAAAAAAACGCAATATGTAGGCTACACGAGAACGGAGACGTCGAGTAACCAAAACAAATGCGTTAAACAAATTCGTACACGTTATTTATCAATTTAACTCTAGAATTAAAGGATATACAACGAGAAACAACGTTTGACAACCTTTAAACAGTTTTAATAATTATCTCAAAAATTGTCGCTCTGATGCAAACAACTGATGAGTTATCTACTTAAATATGATGAACAAAACGACTTACGTATTTTAAACATGCTAACCTTTAGCCCGGTAAGCAAATTAAAAAAAACGCAACATGTAGGCTACACGAGAACGGAGACGTCGAGTAACCAAAACAAATGCGTTAAACAAATTCGTACACGTTATTTATCAATTTAACTCTAGAATTAAAGGATATACAACGAGAAACAACGTTTGACAACCTTTAAACACTTTTAATAACTATCTCAAAAATTGTCGCTCTGATGCAAACAACTGATGAGTTATCTACTTAAATTTGATTAACAAAACGACTTACGTATTTTAAACATGCTAACCTTTAGCCCGGTAAGCAAATTAAAAAAAAAAACGCAATATGTAGGCTACACGAGAACGGAGACGTCGAGTAACCAAAACAAATGCGTTAAACAAATTCGTACACGTTATTTATCAATTTAACTCTAGAATTTAAGGATATACAACGAGAAACAATGTTTGACAACCTTTAAACAGTTTTAATAACTATCTCAAAAATTATCGCTCTGATGCAAACAGCTGATGAGTTATCTACTTAAATATGATGAACAACACGACTTACGTATTTCAAACATGCTAACCTTTAGCCCGGTAAGCAAATTAAAAAAAAAACGCAATATGTAGGCTACACGAGAACGGAGACGTCGAGTAACCAAAACAAATGCGTTAAACAAATTCGTACACGTTATTTATCAATTTAACTCTAGAATTAAAGGATATACAACGAGAAACAACGTTTGACAACCTTTAAACAGTTTTAAAAACTATCTCAAAAATTATCGCTCTGATGCAAACAACTGATGAGTTATCTACTTAAATTTGATGAACAAAACGACTTACGTATTTTAAACATGCTAACCTTTAGCTCGGTAAGCAAATTAAAAAAAAAAAACGCAATATGTAGGCTACACGAGAACGGAAACGTCGAGTAACCAAAACAAATGCGTTAAACAAATTCATACACGTTATTTATGAATTTAACTCTAGAATTAAAGGATATACAACGAGAAACAACGTTTGACAACCTTTAAACAGTTTTAATAACTATCTCAAAAATTATCGCTCTGATGCAAACAATTGATGAGTTATCTACTTAAATTTGATGAACAAAACGACTTACGTATTTTAAGCATGCTAACCTTTAGCCCGGTAAGCAAATTAAAAAAAAAAACGCAATATGTAGGCTACACGAGAACGGAGACTTCGAGTAACCAAAACAAATGCGTTAAACAAATTCGTACACGTTATTTATCAATTTAACTCTAGAATTAAAGGATATACAACGAGAAACAACGTTTGACAACCTTTAAACAGTTTTAGTAACTATCTCAAAAATTGTCGCTCTGATGCAAACAACTGATGAGTTATCTACTTAAATTTGATGAACAAAACGACTTACGTATTTTAAACATGCTAACCTTTAGCCCGGTAAGCAAATTAAAAAAAAAACGCAATATGTAGGCTACACGAGAACGGAGACGTCGAGTAACCAAAACAAATGCGTTAAACAAATTCGTACACGTTATTTATCAATTTAACTCTAGAATTAAAGGATATACAACGAGAAACAACGTTTGACAACCTTTAAACAGTTTTAATAACTATCTCAAAAATTGTCGCTCTGATGTAAACAACTGATGAGTTATCTACTTAAATTTGATGAACAAACCGACTTACGTATTTTAAACATGCTAACCTTTAGCCCGGTAAGCAAATTAAAAAAAAAAACGCAATATGTACGCTACACGAGAACGGAGACGTCGAGTAACCAAAACAAATGCGTTAAACAAATTCGTACACGTTATTTATCAATTTAACTCTAGAATTAAAGGATATACAACGAGAAACAACGTTTGACAACCTTTAAACAGTTTTAATAACTATCTCAAAAATTGTCGCTCTGATGCAAACAACTGATGAGTTATCTACTTAAATTTGATGAACAAAACGACTTACGTATTTTAAACATGCTAACCTTTAGCCCGGTAAGCAAATTAAAAAAAAAACGCAATATGTAGGCTACACGAGAACGGAGACGTCGAGTAACCAAAACAAATGCGTTAAACAAATTCGTATACGTTATTTATCAATTTAACTCTAGAATTAAAGGATATACAACGAGAAACAACGTTTGACAACCTTTAAACAGTTTTAATAACTATCTCAAAAATTATCGCTCTGATGCAAACAACTGATGAGTTATTTACTTAAATATGATGAACAAAACGACTTACGTATTTTAAACATGCTAACCTTTAGCCCGGTAAGCAAATTAAAAAAAAAACGCAATATGTAGGCTACACGAGAACGGCGACATCGAGTAACCAAAACAAATGCGTTAAACAAATTCGTACACGTTGTTTATCAATTTAACTCTAGAATTAAAGGATATACAACGAGAAACAACGTTTGACAACCTTTAAACAGTTTTAATAACTATCTCAAAAATTATCGCTCTGATGCAAACAACTGATGAGTTATCTACTTAAATTTGATGAACAAAACGACTTACGTATTTTAAACATGCTAACCTTTAGCCCGGTAAGCAAATTAAAAAAAAAACGCAATATGTAGGCTACACGAGAACGGAGACGTCGAGTAACCAAAACAAATGCGTTAAACAAATTCGTACACGTTATTTATCAAGTTAACTCTAGAATTAAAGGATATACAACGAGAAACAACGTTTGACAATCTTTAAACAGTTTTAATAACTATCTCAAAAATTATCGCTCTGATGCAAACAACTTATGAGTTATCTACTTAAATTTGATGAACAAAACGACTTACGTATTTTAAACATGCTAACCTTTAGCCCGGTAAGCAAATTAAAAAAAAACGCAATATGTAGGCTACACGAAAACGGAGACGTCGAGTAACCAAAACAAATGCGTTAAACAAATTCGTACACGTTATTTATCAATTTAACTCTAGAATTAAAGGATATACAACGAGAAACAACGTTTGACAACCCTTAAACAGTTTTAATAACTATCTCAAAAATTATCGCTCTGATGCAAACAACTGACTACTTAAATTTGATGAACAAAACGACTTACGTATTTTAAACATGCTAACCTTTAGCCCGGTAAGCAAATTAAAAAAAAAACGCAATATGTAGGCTACACGAGAACGGAGACGTCGAGTAACCAAAACAAATGCGTTAAACAAATTCGTACACGTTATTTATCAAGTTAACTCTAGAATTAAAGGATATACAACGAGAAACAATGTTTGACAACCTTTAAACAGTTTTAATAACTATCTCAAAAATTATCGCTCTGATGCAAACAACTTATGAGTTATCTACTTAAATTTGATGAACAAAACGACTTACGTATTTTAAACATGCTAACCTTTAGCCCGGTAAGCAAATTAAAAAAAAAACGCAATATGTAGGCTACACGAGAACGGCGACATCGAGTAACCAAAACAAATGCGTTAAACAAATTCGTACACGTTATTTATCAATTTAACTCTAGAATTAAAGGATATACAACGAGAAACAACGTTTGACAACCTTTAAACAGTTTTAATAACTATCTCAAAAATTGTCGCTCTGATGTAAACAACTGATGAGTTATCTACTTAAATTTGATGAACAAAACGACTTACGTATTTTAAACATGCTAACCTTTAGCCCGGTAAGCAAATTAAAAAAAAAAACGCAATATGTAGGCTACACGAGAACGGAGACGTCGAGTAACCAAAACAAATGCGTTAAACAAATTCGTACACGTTATTTATCAAGTTAACTCTAGAATTAAAGGATATACAACGAGAAACAACGTTTGACAACCTTTAAACAGTTTTAATAACTATCTCAAAAATTGTCGCTCTGATGCAAACAACTGATGAGTTATCTACCTAAATTTGTTGAACAAAACGACTTACGTATTTTAAGCATGCTAACCTTTAGCCCGGTAAGCAAATTAAAAAAAAAACGCAATATGTAGGCTACACGAGAACGGAGACGTCGAGTAACCAAAACAAATGCGTTAAACAAATTCGTACACGTTATTTATCAAGTTAACTCTAGAATTAAAGGATATACAACGAGAAACAACGTTTGACAACCTTTAAACAGTTTTAATAACTATCTCAAAAATTGTCGCTCTGATGCAAACAACTGATGAGTTATCTACCTAGATTTGTTGAACAAAACGACTTACGTATTTTAAGCATGCTAACCTTTAGCCCGGTAAGCAAGTTAAAAAAAAAACGCAATATGTAGGCTACACGAGAACGGCGACATCGAGTAACCAAAACAAATGCGTTAAACAAATTCGTACACGTTGTTTATCAATTTAACTCTAGAATTAAAGGATATACAACGAGAAACAACGTTTGACAACCTTTAAACAGTTTTAATAACTATCTCAAAAATTATCGCTCTGATGCAAACAACTGATGAGTTATCTACTTAAATTTGATGAACAAAACGACTTACGTATTTTAAACATGCTAACCTTTAGCCCGGTAAGCAAATTAAAAAAAAAACGCAATATGTAGGCTACACGAGAACGGAGACGTCGAGTAACCAAAACAAATGCGTTAAACAAATTCGTACACGTTATTTATCAATTTAACTCTAGAATTAAAGGATATACAACGAGAAACAACGTTTGACAACCTTTAAACAGTTTTAATAACTATCTCAAAAATTATCGCTCTGATGCAAACAACTGATGAGTTATCTACTTAAATTTGATGAACAAAACGACTTACGTATTTTAAACATGCTAACCTTTAGCCCGGTAAGCAAATTTAAAAAAAAACGCAATATGTAGGCTACACGAGAACGAAGACGTCGAGTAACCAAAACAAATGCGTTAAACAAATTCGTACACGTTATTTATCAATTTAACTCTAGAATTAAAGGATATACAACGAGAAACAACGTTTGACAACCTTTAAACAGTTTTAATAACTATCTCAAAAATTATCGCTCTGATGCAAACAACTGATGAGTTATCTACTTAAATATGATGAACAAAACGACTTACGTATTTTAAACATGCTAACCTTTAGCCCGGTAAGCAAATTAAAAAAAAAACGCAATATGTAGGCTACACGAGAACGGAGACGTCGAGTAACCAAAACAAATGCGTTAAACAAATTCGTACACGTTATTTATCAATTTAACTCTAGAATTAAAGGATATACAACGAGAAACAACGTTTGACAACCTTTAAACAGTTTTAATAACTATCTCAAAAATTATCGCTCTGATGCAAACAACTGATGAGCTATCTACTTAAATATGATGAACAAAACGACTTACGTATTTTAAACATGCTAACCTTTAGCCCGGTAAGCAAATTAAAAAAAAAACGCAATATGTAGGCTACACGAGAACGGAGACGTCGAGTAACCAAAACAAATGCGTTAAACAAATTCGTACGCGTTATTTATCAATTTAACTCTAGAATTAAAGGATATACAACGAGAAACAACGTTTGACAACCTTTAAACAGTTTTAATAACTATCTCAAAAATTATCGCTCTGATGCAAACAACTGATGAGTTATCTACTTAAATTTGATGAACAAAACGACTTACGTATTTTAAACATGCTAACCTTTAGCCCGGTAAGCAATTAAAAAAAAACCGCAATATGTGGGCTACACGAGAACGGAGACGTCGAGTAACCAAAACAAATGCGTTAAACAAATTTGTACACGTTATTTATCAATTTAACTCTAGAATTAAAGGATATACAACGAGAAACAACGTTTGACAACCTTTAAACAGTTTTAATAACTATCTCAAAAATTGTCGCTCTGATGCAAACAACTGATGAGTTATCTACTTAAATTTGTTGAACAAAACGACTTACGTATTTTAAACATGCTAACCTTTAGCCCGGTAAGCAAATTAAAAAAAAAACGTAATACGTAGGCTACACGAGAACGGAGACGTCAAGTAACCAAAACAAATGCGTTAAACAAATTCGTACACGTTATTTATCAAGCTAACTCTAGAATTAAAGGATATACAACGAGATACAACGTTTGACAACCTTTAAACAGTTTTAATAACTATCTCAAAAATTGTCGCTCTGATGCAAACAACTGATGAGTTATCTACCTAAATTTGTTGAACAAAACGATTTACGTATTTTAAGCATGCTAACCTTTAGCCCGGTAAGTAAATTAAAAAAAAAACGCAATATGTAGGCTACACGAGAACGGAGACGTCGAGTAACCAAAACAAATGCGTTAAACAAATTCGTACACGTTATTTATCAACTTAACTCTAGAATTAAAGGATATACAACGAGAAACAACGTTTGACAACCTTTAAACAGTTTTAATAACTATCTCAAAAATTGTAGCTCTAATGCAAACAACTGCTGAGTTATCTACTCAAATTTGTTGAACAAAACGACTTACGTATTTTAAACATGCTAACCTTTAGCCCGGTAAGCAAATTAAAAAAAAAACGCAATATGTAGGCTACACGAGAACGGAGACGTCGAGTAACCAAAACAAATACGTTAAACAAATTCGTACACGTTATTTATCAATTTAACTCTAGAATTAAAGGATATACAACGAGAAACAACGTTTGACAACCTTTAAACAGTTTTAATAACTATCTCAAAAATTGTCGCTCTGATGCAAACAACTGATGAGTTATCTACTTAAATTTGTTGAACAAAACGACTTACGTATTTTAAACATGCTAACCTTTAGCCCGGTAAGCAAATTAAAAAAAAAAACGCAATATGTAGGCTACACGAGAACGGAGACGTCGAGTAACCAAAACAAATGCGTTAAACAAATTCGTACACGTTATTTATCAATTTAACTCTAGAATTAAAGGATATACAACGAGAAACAACGTTTGACAACCTTTAAACAGTTTTAATAACTATCTCAAAAATTGTCGCTCTGATGCAAACAACTGATGAGTTATCTACTTAAATTTGTTGAACAAAACGACTTACGTATTTTAAGCATGCTAACCTTTAGCCCGGTAAGCAAATTAAAAAAAAAACGCAATATGTAGGCTACACGAGAACGGAGACGTCGAGTAACCAAAACAAATGCGTTAAACAAATTCGTACACGTTATTTATCAATTTAACTCTAGAATTAAAGGATATACAACGAGAAACAACGTTTGACAACCTTTAAACAGTTTTAATAACTATCTCAAAAATTGTCGCTCTGATGCAAACAACTGATGAGTTATCTACTTAAATTTGATGAACAAAACGACTTACGTATTTTAAACATGCTAACCTTTAGCCCGGTAAGCAAATTAAAAAAAAAAACGCAATATGTAGGCTACACGAGAACGGAGACGTCGAGTAACCAAAACAAATGCGTTAAACAAATTCGTACACGTTATTTATCAATTTAACTCTAGAATTAAAGGATATACAACGAGAAACTACGTTTGACAACCTTTAAACAGTTTTAATAACTATCTCAAAAATTGTCGCTCTGATGCAAACAACTGCTGAGTTATCTACTCAAATTTGTTGAACAAAACGACTTACGTATTTTAAACATGCTAACCTTTAGCCCGGTAAGCAAATTAAAAAAAAAAACGCAATATGTAAGCTACACGAGAACGGAGACGTCGAGTAACCAAAACAAATACGTTAAACAAATTCGTACACGTTATTTATCAATTTAACTCTAGAATTAAAGGATATACAACGAGAAACAACGTTTGACAACCTTTAAACAGTTTTAATAACTATCTCAAAAATTGTCGCTCTGATGCAAACAACTGATGAGTTATCTACTTAAATTTGTTGAACAAAACGACTTACGTATTTTAAACATGCTAACCTTTAGCCCGGTAAGCAAATAAAAAAAAAAACGCAATATGTAGGCTACACGAGAACGGAGAAGTCGAGTAACCAAAACAAATGCGTTAAACAAATTCGTACACGTTATTTATCAATTTAACTCTAGAATTAAAGGATATACAACGAGAAACAACGTTTGACAACCTTTAAACAGTTTTAATAACTATCTCAAAAATTGTCGCTCTGATGCAAACAACTGATGAGTTATCTACTTAAATTTGTTGAACAAAACGACTTACGTATTTTAAACATGCTAACCTTTAGCCCGGTAAGCAAATTAAAAAAAAAACGCAATATGTAGGCTACACGAGAACGGAGACGTCGAGTAACCAAAACAAATGCGTTAAACAAATTCGTACACGTTATTTATCAATTTAACTCTAGAATTAAAGGATATACAACGAGAAACAACGTTTGACAACCTTTAAACAGTTTTAATAACTATCTCTAAAATTGTCGCTCTGATGCAAACAACTGATGAGTTATCTACTTAAATTTGTTGAACAAAACGACTTACGTATTTTAAGCATGCTAACCTTTAGCCCGGTAAGCAAATTAAAAAAAAACGCAATATGTAGGCTACACCAAAAAAAATGCGTTAAACAAATTCGTACACGTTATTTATCAATTTAACTCTAGAATTAAAGGATATACAACGAGAAACAACGTTTGACAACCTTTAAACAGTTTTAATAACTATCTCAAAAATTATCGCTCTGATGCAAACAACTGATGAGTTATCTACTTAAATTTGATGAACAAAACGACTTACGTATTTTAAACATGCTAACCTTTAGCCCGGTAAGCAAATTAAAAAAAAAACCCAATATGTAGGCTACACGAGAACGAAGACGTCGAGTAACCAAAACAAATGCGTTAAACAAATTCGTACACGTTATTTATCAATTTAACTCTAGAATTAAAGGATATACAACGAGAAACAACGTTTGACAACCTTTAAACAGTTTTAATAACTATCTCAAAAATTATCGCTCTGATGCAAACAACTGATGAGTTATCTACTTAAATATGATGAACAAAACGACTTACGTATTTTAAACATGCTAACCTTTAGCCCGGTAAGCAAATTAAAAAAAAAACGCAATATGTAGGCTACACGAGAACGGAGACGTCGAGTAACCAAAACAAATGCGTTAAACAAATTCGTACGCGTTATTTATCAATTTAACTCTAGAATTAAAGGATATACAACGAGAAACAACGTTTGACAACCTTTAAACAGTTTTAATAACTATCTCAAAAATTATCGCTCTGATGCAAACAACTGATGAGTTATCTACTTAAATTTGATGAACAAAACGACTTACGTATTTTAAACATGCTAAACTTTAGCCCGGTAAGCAAATTAAAAAAAAAACGCAATATGTGGGCTACACGAGAACGGAGACGTCGAGTAACCAAAACAAATGCGTTAAACAAATTCGTACACGTTATTTATCAATTTAACTCTAGAATTAAAGGATATACAACGAGAAACAACGTTTGACAACCTTTAAACAGTTTTAATAACTATCTCAAAAATTGTCGCTCTGATGCAAACAACTGATGAGTTATCTACTTAAATTTGTTGAACAAAACGACTTACGTATTTTAAACATGCTAACCTTTAGCCCGGTAAGCAAATTAAAAAAAAAACGTAATATGTAGGCTACACGAGAACGGAGACGTCGAGTAACCAAAACAAATGCGTTAAACAAATTCGTACACGTTATTTATCAAGTTAACTCTAGAATTAAAGGATATACAACGAGAAACAACGTTTGACAACCTTTAAACAGTTTTAATAACTATCTCAAAAATTGTCGCTCTGATGCAAACAACTGATGAGTTATCTACTTAAATTTGTTGAACAAAACGACTTACGTATTTTAAACATGCTAACCTTTAGCCCGGTAAGCAAATTAAAAAAAAAACGTAATATGTAGGCTACACGAGAACGGAGACGTCGAGTAACCAAAACAAATGCGTTAAACAAATTCGTACACGTTATTTATCAAGTTAACTCTAGAATTAAAGGATATACAACGAGAAACAACGTTTGACAACCTTTAAACAGTTTTAATAACTATCTCAAAAATTGTCGCTCTGATGCAAACAACTGATGAGTTATCTACCTAAATTTGTTGAACAAAACGACTTACGTATTTTAAGCATGCTAACCTTTAGCCCGGTAAGCAAATTAAAAAAAAAACGCAATATGTAGGCTACACGAGAACGGAGACGTCGAGTAACCAAAACAAATGCGTTAAACAAATTCGTACACGTTATTTATCAACTTAACTCTAGAATTAAAGGATATACAACGAGAAACAACGTTTGACAACCTTTAAACAGTTTTAATAACTATCTCAAAAATTGTCGCTCTGATGCAAACAACTGCTGAGTTATCTACTCAAATTTGTTGAACAAAACGACTTACGTATTTTAAACATGCTAACCTTTAGCCCGGTAAGCAAATTAAAAAAAAAACGCAATATGTAGGCTACACGAGAACGGAGACGTCGAGTAACCAAAACAAATACGTTAAACAAATTCGTACACGTTATTTATCAATTTAACTCTAGAATTAAAGGATATACAACGAGAAACAACGTTTGACAACCTTTAAACAGTTTTAATAACTATCTCAAAAATTGTCGCTCTGATGTAAACAACTGATGAGTTATCTACTTAAATTTGTTGAACAAAACGACTTACGTATTTTAAACATGCTAACCTTTAGCCCGGTAAGCAAATTAAAAAAAAAACGCAATATGTAGGCTACACGAGAACGGAGACGTCGAGTAACCAAAACAAATACGTTAAACAAATTCGTACACGTTATTTATCAATTTAACTCTAGAATTAAAGGATATACAACGAGAAACAACGTTTGACAACCTTTAAACAGTTTTAATAACTATCTCAAAAATTGTCGCTCTGATGTAAACAACTGATGAGTTATCTACTTAAATTTGTTGAACAAAACGACTTACGTATTTTAAACATGCTAACCTTTAGCCCGGTAAGCAAATTAAAAAAAAAACGCAATATGTAGGCTACACGAGAACGGAGACGTCGAGTAACCAAAACAAATACGTTAAACAAATTCGTACACGTTATTTATCAATTTAACTCTAGAATTAAAGGATATACAACGAGAAACAACGTTTGACAACCTTTAAACAGTTTTAATAACTATCTCAAAAATTGTCGCTCTGATGTAAACAACTGATGAGTTATCTACTTAAATTTGTTGAACAAAACGACTTACGTATTTTAAACATGCTAACCTTTAGCCCGGTAAGCAAATTAAAAAAAAAAACGCAATATGTAGGCTACACGAGAACGGAGACGTCGAGTAACCAAAACAAATGCGTTAAACAAATTCGCACACGTTATTTATCAATTTAACTCTAGAATTAAAGGACATACAACGAGAAACAACGTTTGACAACCTTTAAACAGTTTTAATAACTATCTCAAAAATTGTCGCTCTGATGCAAACAACTGATGAGTTATCTACTTAAATTTGTTGAACAAAACGACTTACGTATTTTAAGCATGCTAACCTTTAGCCCGGTAAGCAAATTAAAAAAAAACGCAATATGTAGGCTACACGAGAACGGATACGTCGAGTAACCAAAACAAATGCGTTAAACAAATTCGTACACGTTATTTATCAATTTAACTCTAGAATTAAAGGATATACAACGAGAAACAACGTTTGACAACCTTTAAACAGTTTTAATAACTATCTCAAAAATTGTCGCTCTGATGCAAACAACTGATGAGTTATCTACTTAAATTTGATGAACAAAACGACTTACGTATTTTAAACATGCTAACCTTTAGCCCGGTAAGCAAATTAAAAAAAAAAACGCAATATGCAGGCTACACGAGAACGGAGACGTCGAGTAACCAAAACAAATGCGTTAAACAAATTCGTACACGTTATTTATCAATTTAACTCTAGAATTAAAGGATATACAACGAGAAATTACGTTTGACAACCATTAAACAGTTTTAATAACTATCTCAAAAATTGTCGCTCTGATGCAAACAACTGCTGAGTTATCTACTCAAATTTGTTGAACAAAACGACTTACGTATTTTAAACATGCTAACCTTTAGCCCGGTAAGCAAATTAAAAAAAAAAAAACGCAATATGTAAGCTACACGAGAACGGAGACGTCGAGTAACCAAAACAAATACGTTAAACAAATTCGTACACGTTATTTATCAATTTAACTCTAGAATTAAAGGATATACAACGAGAAACAACGTTTGACAACCTTTAAACAGTTTTAATAACTATCTCAAAAATTGTCGCTCTAATGCAAACAACTGATGAGTTATCTACTTAAATTTGTTGAACAAGACGACTTACGTATTTTAAACATGCTAACCTTTAGCCCGGTAAGCAAATAAAAAAAAAAACGCAATATGTAGGCTACACGAGAACGGAGAAGTCGAGTAACCAAAACAAATGCGTTAAACAAATTCGTACACGTTATTTATCAATTTAACTCTAGAATTAAAGGATATACAACGAGAAACAACGTTTGACAACCTTTAAACAGTTTTAATAACTATCTCAAAAATTATCGCTCTGATGCAAACAACTGATGAGTTATCTACTTAAATTTGATGAACAAAACGACTTACGTATTTTAAACATGCTAACCTTTAGCCCGGTAAGCAAATTAAAAAAAAAACCCAATATGTAGGCTACACGAGAACGAAGACGTCGAGTAACCAAAACAAATGCGTTAAACAAATTCGTACACGTTATTTATCAATTTAACTCTAGAATTAAAGGATATACAACGAGAAACAACGTTTGACAACCTTTAAACAGTTTTAATAACTATCTCAAAAATTATCGCTCTGATGCAAACAACTGATGAGTTATCTACTTAAATATGATGAACAAAACGACTTACGTATTTTAAACATGCTAACCTTTAGCCCGGTAAGCAAATTAAAAAAAAAACGCAATATGTAGGCTACACGAGAACGGAAACGTCGAGTAACCAAAACAAATGCGTTAAACAAATTCGTACGCGTTATTTATCAATTTAACTCTAGAATTAAAGGATATACAACGAGAAACAACGTTTGACAACCTTTAAACAGTTTTAATAACTATCTCAAAAATTATCGCTCTGATGCAAACAACTGATGAGTTATCTACTTAAATTTGATGAACAAAACGACTTACGTATTTTAAACATGCTAACCTTTAGCCCGGTAAGCAAATTAAAAAATAAAACGCAATATGTGGGCTACACGAGAACGGAGACGTCGAGTAACCAAAACAAATGCGTTAAACAAATTCGTACACGTTATTTATCAATTTAACTCTAGAATTAAAGGATATACAACGAGAAACAACGTTTGACAACCTTTAAACAGTTTTAATAACTATCTCAAAAATTGTCGCTCTGATGCAAACAACTGATGAGTTATCTACTTAAATTTGTTGAACAAAACGACTTACGTATTTTAAACATGCTAACCTTTAGCCCGGTAAGCAAATTAAAAAAAAAACGTAATATGTAGGCTACACGAGAACGGAGACGTCGAGTAACCAAAACAAATGCGTTAAACAAATTCGTACACGTTATTTATCAAGTTAACTCTAGAATTAAAGGATATACAACGAGAAACAACGTTTGACAACCTTTAAACAGTTTTAATAACTATCTCAAAAATTGTCGCTCTGATGCAAACAACTGATGAGTTATCTACCTAAATTTGTTGAACAAAACGACTTACGTATTTTAAGCATGCTAACCTTTAGCCCGGTAAGCAAATTAAAAAAAAAACGCAATATGTAGGCTACACGAGAACGGAGACGTCGAGTAACCAAAACAAATGCGTTAAACAAATTCGTACACGTTATTTATCAATTTAACTCTAGAATTAAAGGATATACAACGAGAAACAACGTTTGACAACCTTTAAACAGTTTTAATAATTATCTCAAAAATTGTCGCTCTGATGCAAACAACTGCTGAGTTATCTACTCAAATTTGTTGAACAAAACGACTTACGTATTTTAAACATGCTAACCTTTAGCCCGGTAAGCAAATTAAAAAAAAAACGCAATATGTAAGCTACACGAGAACGGAGACGTCGAGTAACCAAAACAAATACGTTAAACAAATTCGTACACGTTATTTATCAATTTAACTCTAGAATTAAAGGATATACAACGAGAAACAACGTTTGACAACCTTTAAACAGTTTTAATAACTATCTCAAAAATTGTCGCTCTGATGCAAACAACTGATGAGTTATCTACTTAAATTTGTTGAACAAAACGACTTACGTATTTTAAACATGCTAACCTTTAGCCCGGTAAGCAAATAAAAAAAAAACGCAATATGTAGGCTACACGAGAACGGAGAAGTCGAGTAACCAAAACAAATGCGTTAAACAAATTCGTACACGTTATTTAACAATTTAACTCTAGAATTAAAGGATATACAACGAGAAACAACGTTTGACAACCTTTAAACAGTTTTAATAACTATCTCAAAAATTGTCGCTCTGATGCAAACAACTGATGAGTTATCTACTTAAATTTGTTGAACAAAACGACTTACGTATTTTAAACATGCTAACCTTTAGCCCGGTAAGCAAATTAAAAAAAAAACGCAATATGTAGGCTACACGAGAACGGAGACGTCGAGTAACCAAAACAAATGCGTTAAACAAATTCGTACACGTTATTTATCAATTTAACTCTAGAATTAAAGGATATACAACGAGAAACAACGTTTGACAACCTTTAAACAGTTTTAATAACTATCTCTAAAATTGTCGCTCTGATGCAAACAACTGATGAGTTATCTACTTAAATTTGTTGAACAAAACGACTTACGTATTTTAAGCATGCTAACCTTTAGCCCGGTAAGCAAATTAAAAAAAAACGCAATATGTAGGCTACACCAAAACAAATGCGTTAAACAAATTCGTACACGTTATTTATCAATTTAACTCTAGAATTAAAGGATATACAACGAGAAACAACGTTTGACAACCTTTAAACAGTTTTAATAACTATCTCAAAAATTATCGCTCTGATGCAAACAACTGATGAGTTATCTACTTAAATTTGATGAACAAAACGACTTACGTATTTTAAACATGCTAACCTTTAGCCCGGTAAGCAAATTAAAAAAAAAACCCAATATGTAGGCTACACGAGAACGAAGACGTCGAGTAACCAAAACAAATGCGTTAAACAAATTCGTACACGTTATTTATCAATTTAACTCTAGAATTAAAGGATATACAACGAGAAACAACGTTTGACAACCTTTAAACAGTTTTAATAACTATCTCAAAAATTATCGCTCTGATGCAAACAACTGATGAGTTATCTACTTAAATATGATGAACAAAACGACTTACGTATTTTAAACATGCTAACCTTTAGCCCGGTAAGCAAATTAAAAAAAAAACGCAATATGTAGGCTACACGAGAACGGAGACGTCGAGTAACCAAAACAAATGCGTTAAACAAATTCGTACGCGTTATTTATCAATTTAACTCTAGAATTAAAGGATATACAACGAGAAACAACGTTTGACAACCTTTAAACAGTTTTAATAACTATCTCAAAAATTATCGCTCTGATGCAAACAACTGATGAGTTATCTACTTAAATTTGATGAACAAAACGACTTACGTATTTTAAACATGCTAACCTTTAGCCCGGTAAGCAAATTAAAAAAAAAACGCAATATGTGGGCTACACGAGAACGGAGACGTCGAGTAACCAAAACAAATGCATTAAACAAATTCGTACACGTTATTTATCAATTTAACTCTAGAATTAAAGGATATACAACGAGAAACAACGTTTGACAACCTTTAAACAGTTTTAATAACTATCTCAAAAATTGTCGCTCTGATGCAAACAACTGATGAGTTATCTACTTAAATTTGTTGAACAAAACGACTTACGTATTTTAAACATGCTAACCTTTAGCCCGGTAAGCAAATTAAAAAAAAAACGTAATATGTAGGCTACACGAGAACGGAGACGTCGAGTAACCAAAACAAATGCGTTAAACAAATTCGTACACGTTATTTATCAAGTTAACTCTAGAATTAAAGGATATACAACGAGAAACAACGTTTGACAACCTTTAAACAGTTTTAATAACTATCTCAAAAATTGTCGCTCTGATGCAAACAACTGATGAGTTATCTACTTAAATTTGTTGAACAAAACGACTTACGTATTTTAAACATGCTAACCTTTAGCCCGGTAAGCAAATTAAAAAAAAAACGTAATATGTAGGCTACACGAGAACGGAGACGTCGAGTAACCAAAACAAATGCGTTAAACAAATTCGTACACGTTATTTATCAAGTTAACTCTAGAATTAAAGGATATACAACGAGAAACAACGTTTGACAACCTTTAAACAGTTTTAATAACTATCTCAAAAATTGTCGCTCTGATGCAAACAACTGATGAGTTATCTACCTAAATTTGTTGAACAAAACGACTTACGTATTTTAAGCATGCTAACCTTTAGCCCGGTAAGCAAATTAAAAAAAAACGCAATATGTAGGCTACACGAGAACGGAGACGTCGAGTAACCAAAACAAATGCGTTAAACAAATTCGTACACGTTATTTATCAACTTAACTCTAGAATTAAAGGATATTCAACGAGAAACAACGTTTGACAACCTTTAAACAGTTTTAATAACTATCTCAAAAATTGTCGCTCTGATGCAAACAACTGCTGAGTTATCTACTCAAATTTGTTGAACAAAACGACTTACGTATTTTAAACATGCTAACCTTTAGCCCGGTAAGCAAATTAAAAAAAAAACGCAATATGTAGGCTACACGAGAACGGAGACGTCGAGTAACCAAAACAAATACGTTAAACAAATTCGTACACGTTATTTATCAATTTAACTCTAGAATTAAAGGATATACAACGAGAAACAACGTTTGACAACCTTTAAACAGTTTTAATAACTATCTCAAAAATTGTCGCTCTGATGCAAACAACTGATGAGTTATCTACTTAAATTTGTTGAACAAAACGACTTACGTATTTTAAACATGCTAACCTTTAGCCCGGTAAGCAAATTAAAAAAAAAACGCAATATGTAGGCTACACGAGAACGGAGACGTCGAGTAACCAAAACAAATGCGTTAAACAAATTCGTACACGTTATTTATCAATTTAACTCTAGAATTAAAGGATATACAACGAGAAACAACGTTTGACAACCTTTAAACAGTTTTAATAACTATCTCAAAAATTGTCGCTCTGATGCAAACAACTGATGAGTTATCTACTTAAATTTGTTGAACAAAACGACTTACGTATTTTAAACATCCTAACCTATAGCCCGGTAAGCAAATTAAAAAAAAAACGCAATATGTAGGCTACACGAGAACGGAGACGTCGAGTAACCAAAACAAATGCGTTAAACAAATTCGCACACGTTATTTATCAATTTAACTCTAGAATTAAAGGACATACAACGAGAAACAAGGTTTGACAACCTTTAAACAGTTTTAATAACTATCTCAAAAATTGTCGCTCTGATGCAAACAACTGATGAGTTATCTACTTAAATTTGTTGAACAAAACGACTTACGTATTTTAAGCATGCTAACCTTTAGCCCGGTAAGCAAATTAAAAAAAAAACGCAATATGTAGGCTACACGAGAACGGAGACGTCGAGTAACCAAAACAAATGCGTTAAACAAATTCGTACACGTTATTTATCATTTTAACTCTAGAATTAAAGGATATACAACGAGAAACAACGTTTGACAACCTTTAAACAGTTTTAATAACTATCTCAAAAATTGTCGCTCTGATGCAAACAACTGATGAGTTATCTACTTAAATTTGATGAACAAAACGACTTACGTATTTTAAACATGCTAACCTTTAGCCCGGTAAGCAAATTAAAAAAAAAAACGCAATATGTAAGCTACACGAGAACGGAGACGTCGAGTAACCAAAACAAATGCGTTAAACAAATTCGTACACGTTATTTATCAATTTAACTCTAGAATTAAAGGATATACAACGAGAAATTACGTTTGACAACCTTTAAACAGTTTTAATAACTATCTCAAAAATTGTCGCTCTGATGCAAACAACGGCTGAGTTATCTACTCAAATTTGTTGAACAAAACGACTTACGTATTTTAAACATGCTAACCTTTAGCCCGGTAAGCAAATTAAAAAAAAAACGCAATATGTAAGCTACACGAGAACGGAGACGTCGAGTAACCAAAACAAATACGTTAAACAAATTCGTACACGTTATTTATCAATTTAACTCTAGAATTAAAGGATATACAACGAGAAACAACGTTTGACAACCTTTAAACAGTTTTAATAACTATCTCAAAAATTGTCGCTCTGATGCAAACAACTGATGAGTTATCTACTTAAATTTGTTGAACAAAACGACTTACGTATTTTAAACATGCTAACCTTTAGCCCGGTAAGCAAATAAAAAAAAAAACGCAATATGTAGGCTACACGAGAACGGAGAAGTCGAGTAACCAAAACAAATGCGTTAAACAAATTCGTACACGTTATTTATCAATTTAACTCTAGAATTAAAGGATATACAACGAGAAACAACGTTTGACAACCTTTAAACAGTTTTAATAACTATCTCAAAAATTGTCGCTCTGATGCAAACAACTGATGAGTTATCTACTTAAATTTGTTGAACAAAACGACTTACGTATTTTAAACATGCTAACCTTTAGCCCGGTAAGCAAATTAAAAAAAAAACGCAATATGTAGGCTACACGAGAACGGAGACGTCGAGTAACCAAAACAAATGCGTTAAACAAATTCGTACACGTTATTTATCAATTTAACTCTAGAATTAAAGGATATACAACGAGAAACAACGTTTGACAACCTTTAAACAGTTTTAATAACTATCTCTAAAATTGTCGCTCTGATGCAAACAACTGATGAGTTATCTACTTAAATTTGTTGAACAAAACGACTTACGTATTTTAAGCATGCTAACCTTTAGCCCGGTAAGCAAATTAAAAAAAAAACGCAATATGTAGGCTACACCAAAACAAATGCGTAAAACAAATTCGTACACGTTATTTATCAATTTAACTCTAGAATTAAAGGATATACAACGAGAAACAACGTTTGACAACCTTTAAACAGTTTTAATAACTATCTCAAAAATTATCGCTCTGATGCAAACAACTGATGAGTTATCTACTTAAATTTGATGAACAAAACGACTTACGTATTCTAAACATGCTAACCTTTAGCCCGGTAAGCAAATAAAAAAAAAAACCCAATATGTAGGCTACACGAGAACGAAGACGTCGAGTAACCAAAACAAATGCGTTAAACAAATTCGTACACGTTATTTATCAATTTAACTCTAGAATTAAAGGATATACAACGAGAAACAACGTTTGACAACCTTTAAACAGTTTTAATAACTATCTCAAAAATTATCGCTCTGATGCAAACAACTGATGAGTTATCTACTTAAATATGATGAACAAAACGACTTACGTATTTTAAACATGCTAACCTTTAGCCCGGTAAGCAAATTAAAAAAAAACGCAATATGTAGGCTACACGAGAACGGAGACGTCGAGTAACCAAAACAAATGCGTTAAACAAATTCGTACGCGTTATTTATCAATTTAACTCTAGAATTAAAGGATATACAACGAGAAACAACGTTTGACAACCTTTAAACAGTTTTAATAACTATCTCAAAAATTATCGCTCTGATGCAAACAACTGATGAGTTATCTACTTAAATTTGATGAACAAAACGACTTACGTATTTTAAACATGCTAACCTTTAGCCCGGTAAGCAAATTAAAAAATAAAACGCAATATGTGGGCTACACGAGAACGGAGACGTCGAGTAACCAAAACAAATGCGTTAAACAAATTCGTACACGTTATTTATCAATTTAACTCTAGAATTAAAGGATATACAACGAGAAACAACGTTTGACAACCTTTAAACAGTTTTAATAACTATCTCAAAAATTGTCGCTCTGATGCAAACAACTGATGAGTTATCTACTTAAATTTGTTGAACAAAACGACTTACGTATTTTAAACATGCTAACCTTTAGCCCGGTAAGCAAATTAAAAAAAAAACGTAATATGTAGGCTACACGAGAACGGAGACGTCGAGTAACCAAAACAAATGCGTTAAACAAATTCGTACACGTTATTTATCAAGTTAACTCTAGAATTAAAGGATATACAACGAGAAACAACGTTTGACAACCTTTAAACAGTTTTAATAACTATCTCAAAAATTGTCGCTCTGATGCAAACAACTGATGAGTTATCTACCTAAATTTGTTGAACAAAACGACTTACGTATTTTAAGCATGCTAACCTTTAGCCCGGTAAGCAAATTAAAAAAAAAACGCAATATGTAGGCTACACGAGAACGGAGACGTCGAGTAACCAAAACAAATGCGTTAAACAAATTCGTACACGTTATTTATCAATTTAACTCTAGAATTAATGGATATACAACGAGAAACAACGTTTGACAACCTTTAAACAGTTTTAATAACTATCTCAAAAATTGTCGCTCTGATGCAAACAACTGCTGAGTTATCTACTCAAATTTGTTGAACAAAACGACTTACGTATTTTAAACATGCTAACCTTTAGCCCGGTAAGCAAATTAAAAAAAAAACGCAATATGTAGGCTACACGAGAACGGAGACGTCGAGTAACCAAAACAAATACGTTAAACAAATTCGTACACGTTATTTATCAATTTAACTCTAGAATTAAAGGATATACAACGAGAAACAACGTTTGACAACCTTTAAACAGTTTTAATAACTATCTCAAAAATTGTCGCTCTGATGCAAACAACTGATGGTTATCTACTTAAATTTGTTGAACAAAACGACTTACGTATTTTAAACATGCTAACCTTTAGCCCGGTAAGCAAATTAAAAAAAAAAACGCAATATGTAGGCTACACGAGAACGGAGACGTCGAGTAACCAAAACAAATGCGTTAAACAAATTCGTACACGTTATTTATCAATTTAACTCTAGAATTAAAGGATATACAACGAGAAACAACGTTTGACAACCTTTAAACAGTTTTAATAACTATCTCAAAAATTGTCGCTCTGATGCAAACAACTGATGAGTTATCTACTTAAATTTGTTGAACAAAACGACTTACGTACTTTAAACATCCTAACCTATAGCCCGGTAAGCAAATTAAAAAAAAAACGCAATATGTAGGCTACACGAGAACGGAGACGTCGAGTAACCAAAACAAATGCGTTAAACAAATTCGTACACGTTATTTATCAATTTAACTCTAAAATTAAAGGACATACAACGAGAAACAACGTTTGACAACCTTTAAACAGTTTTAATAACTATCTCAAAAATTGTCGCTCTGATGCAAACAACTGATGAGTTATCTACTTAAATTTGTTGAACAAAACGACTTACGTATTTTAAGCATGCTAACCTTTAGCCCGGTAAGCAAATTAAAAAAAAAAACGCAATATGTAGGCTACACGAGAACGGAGACGTCGAGTAACCAAAACAAATGCGTTAAACAAATTCGTACACGTTATTTATCAATTTAACTCTAGAAATAAAGGATATACAACGAGAAACAACGTTTGACAACCTTTAAACAGTTTTAATAACTATCTCAAAAATTGTCGCTCTGATGCAAACAACTGATGAGTTATCTACTTAAATTTGATGAACAAAACGACTTACGTATTTTAAACATGCTAACCTTTAGCCCGGTAAGCAAATTAAAAAAAAAAACGCAATATGTAGGCTACACGAGAACCGAGACATCGAGTAACCAAAACAAATGCGTTAAACAAATTCGTACACGTTATTTATCAATTTAACTCTAGAATTAAAGGATATACAACGAGCAACTACGTTTGACAACCTTTAAACAGTTTTAATAAATATCTCAAAAATTGTCGCTCTGATGCAAACAACTGCTGATTTATCTACTCAAATTTGTTGAACAAAACGACTTACGTATTTTAAACATGCTAACCTTTAGCCCGGTAAGCAAATTAAAAAAAAAAACGCAATATGTAAGCTACACGAGAACGGAGACGTCGAGTAACCAAAACAAATACGTTAAACAAATTCGTACACGTTATTTATCAATTTAACTCTAGAATTAAAGGATATACAACGAGAAACAACGTTTGACAACCTTTAAACAGTTTTAATAACTATCTCAAAAATTGTCGCTCTGATGCAAACAACTGATGAGTTATCTACTTAAATTTGTTGAACAAAACGACTTACGTATTTTAAACATGCTAACCTTTAGCCCGGTAAGCAAATTAAAAAAAAAACCCAATATGTAGGCTGCACGAGAACGGAGACGTCGAGTAACCAAAACAAATGCGTTAAACAAATTCGTACACGTTATTTATCAATTTAACTCTAGAATTAAAGGATATACAACGAGAAACAACGTTTGACAACCTTTAAACAGTTTTAATAACTATCTCAAAAATTGTCGCTCTGATGCAAACAACTGATGAGTTATCTACTTAAATTTGTTGAACAAAACGACTTACGTATTTTAAACATGCTAACCTTTAGCCCGGTAAGCAAATTAAAAAAAAACGCAATATGTAGGCTACACGAGAACGGAGACGTCGAGTAACCAAAACAAATGCGTTAAACAAATTCGTACACGTTATTTATCAATTTAACTCTAGAATTAAAGGACATACAACGAGAAACAACGTTTGACAACCTTTAAACAGTTTTAATAACTATCTCAAAAATTGTCGCTCTGATGCAAACAACTGATGAGTTATCTACTTAAATTTGTTGAACAAAACGACTTACGTATTTTAAGCATGCTAACCTTTAGCCCGGTAAGCAAATAAAAAAAAAAAACGCAATATGTAGGCTACACGAGAACGGAGACGTCGAGTAACCAAAACAAATGCGTTAAACAAATTCGTACACGTTATTTATCAATTTAACTCTAGAATTAAAGGATATACAACGAGAAACAACGTTTGACAACCTTTAAACAGTTTTAATAACTATCTCAAAAATTGTCGCTCTGATGCAAACAACTGATGAGTTATCTACTTAAATTTCATGAACAAAACGACTTACGTATTTTAAACATGCTAACCTTTAGCCCGGTAAGCAAATTAAAAAAAAAAAACGCAATATGTAGGCTACACGAGAACGGAGACGTCGAGTAACCAAAACAAATGCGTTAAACAAATTCGTACACGTTATTTATCAATTTAACTCTAGAATTAAAGGATATACAACGAGAAACTACGTTTGACAACCTTTAAACAGTTTTAATAACTATCTCAAAAATTGTCGCTCTGATGCAAACAACTGCTGAGTTATCTACTCAAATTTGTTGAACAAAACGACTTACGTATTTTAAACATGCTAACCTTTAGCCCGGTAAGCAAATTAAAAAAAAAACGCAATATGTAAGCTACACGAGAACGGAGACGACGAGTAACCAAAACAAATACGTTAAACAAATTCGTACACGTTATTTATCAATTTAACTCTAGAATTAAAGGATATACAACGAGAAACAACGTTTGACAACCTTTAAACAGTTTTAATAACTATCTCAAAAATTGTCGCTCTGATGCAAACAACTGATGAGTTATCTACTTAAATTTGTTGAACAAAACGACTTACGTATTTTAAACATGCTAACCTTTAGCCCGGTAAGCAAATAAAAAAAAAAAACGCAATATGTAGGCTACACGAGAACGGAGAAGTCGAGTAACCAATGCTAACCTTTAGCCCGGTAAGCAAATTAAAAAAAAACGCAATATGTAGGCTACACGAGAACGGAGACGTCGAGTAACCAAAACAAATGCGTTAAACAAATTCGTACACGTTATTTATCAATTTAACTCTAGAATTAAAGGATATACAACGAGCAACTACGTTTGACAACCTTTAAACAGTTTTAATAACTATCTCAAAAATTGTCGCTCTGATGCAAACAACTGATGAGTTATCTACTTAAATTTGATGAACAAAACGACTTACGTATTTTAAACATGCTAACCTTTAGCCCGGTAAGCAAATTAAAAAAAAAAACGCAATATGTTGGCTACACGAGAACGGAGACGTCGAGTAACCAAAACAAATGCGTTAAACAAATTCGTACACGTTATTTATCAATTTAACTCTAGAATTAAAGGATATACAACGAGCAACTACGTTTGACAACCTTTAAACAGTTTTAATAACTATCTCAAAAATTGTCGCTCTGATGCAAACAACTGCTGAGTTATCTACTCAAATTTGTTGAACAAAACGACTTACGTATTTTAAACATGCTAACCTTTAGCCCGGTAAGCAAATTAAAAAAAAAACGCAATATGTAAGCTACACGAGAACGGAGACGTCGAGTAACCAAAACAAATACGTTAAACAAATTCGTACACGTTATTTATCAATTTAACTCTAGAATTAAAGGATATACAACGAGAAACAACGTTTGACAACCTTTAAACAGTTTTAATAACTATCTCAAAAATTGTCGCTCTGATGCAAACAACTGATGAGTTATCTACTTAAATTTGTTGAACAAAACGACTTACGTATTTTAAACATGCTAACCTTTAGCCCGGTAAGCAAATTAAAAAAAAAACGCAATATGTAGGCTACACGAGAACGGAGACGTCGAGTAACCAAAACAAATGCGTTAAACAAATTCGTACACGTTATTTATCAATTTAACTCTAGAATTAAAGGATATACAACGAGAAACTACGTTTGACAACCTTTAAACAGTTTTAATAACTATCTCAAAAATTGTCGCTCTGATGCAAACAACTGATGAGTTATCTACTTAAATTTGTTGAACAAAACGACTTACGTATTTTAAACATGCTAACCTTTAGCCCGGTAAGCAAATTAAAAAAAAAACGCAATATGTAGGCTACACGAGAACGGAGACGTCGAGTAACCAAAACAAATGCGTTAAACAAATTCGTACAATTTATTTATCAATTTAACTCTAGAATTAAAGGATATACAACGAGAAACAACGTTTGACAACCTTTAAACAGTTTTAATAACTATCTCTAAAATTGTTGCTCTGATGCAAACAACTGATGAGTTATCTACTTAAATTTGTTGAACAAAACGACTTACGTATTTTAAGCATGCTAACCTTTAGCCCGGTAAGCAAATTAAAAAAAAAACGCAATATGTAGGCTACACGAGAACGGAGACGTCGAGTAACCAAAAGAAATACGTTAAACAAATTCGTACACGTTATTTATCAATTTAACTCTAGAATTAAAAGATATACAACGAGAAACAACGTTTGACAACCTTTAAACAGTTTTAATAACTATCTCAAAAATTGTCGCTCTGATGCAAACAACTGATGAGTTATATACTTAAATTTGATGAACAAAACGACTTACGTATTTTAAACATGCTAACCTTTAGCCCGGTAAGCAAATTAAAAAAAAAACGCAATATGTAGGCTACACGAGAACGGAGACGTCGAGTAACCAAAACAAATGCGTTAAACAAATTCGTACACGTTATTTATCAATTTAACTCTAGAATTAAAGGATATACAACGAGAAACAACGTTTGACAACCTTTAAACAGTTTTAATAACTATCTCAAAAATTGTCGCTCTGATGCAAACAACTGATGAGTTATCTACTTAAATTTGATGAACAAAACGACTTACGTATTTTAAACATGCTAACCTTTAGCCCGGTAAGCAAATTAAAAAAAAAACGCAATATGTAGGCTACACGAGAACGGAGACGTCGAGTAACCAAAACAAATGCGTTAAACAAATTCGTACACGTTATTTATCAATTTAACTCTAGAATTAAAGGATATACAACGAGAAACAACGTTTGACAACCTTTAAACAGTTTTAATAACTATCTCAAAAATTGTCGCTCTGATGCAAACAACTGATGAGTTATCTACTTAAATTTGATGAACAAAACGACTTACGTATTTTAAACATGCTAACCTTTAGCCCGGTAAGCAAATTAAAAAAAACGCAATATGTAGGCTACACGAGAACGGAGACGTCGAGTAACCAAAACAAATGCGTTAAACAAATTCGTACACGTTATTTATCAATTTAACTCTAGAATTAAAGGATATACAACGAGAAACAACGTTTGACAACCTTTAAACAGTTTTAATAACTATCTCAAAAATTATCGCTCTGATGCAAACAACTGATGAGTTATCTACTTAAATATGATGAACAAAACGACTTACGTATTTTAAACATGCTAACCTTTAGCCCGGTAAGCAAATTAAAAAAAAACGCAATATGTAGGCTACACGAGAACGGAGACGTCGAGTAACCAAAACAAATGCGTTAAACAAATTCGTACACGTTATTTATCAATTTAACTCTAGAATTAAAGGATATACAACGAGAAACTACGTTTGACAACCTTTAAACAGTTTTAATAACTATCTCAAAAATTGTCGCTCTGATGCAAACAACTGCTGAGTTATCTACTCAAATTTGTTGAACAAAACTACTTACGTATTTTAAACATGCTAACCTTTAGCCCGGTAAGCAAATTAAAAAAAAACCGCAATATGTAAGCTACACGAGAACGGAGACGTCGAGTAACCAAAACAAATGCGTTAAACAAATTCGTACACGTTATTTATCAATTTAACTCTAGAATTAAAGGATATACAACGAGAAACTACGTTTGACAACCTTTAAACAGTTTTAATAACTATCTCAAAAATTGTCGCTCTGATGCAAACAACTGCTGAGTTATCTACTCAAATTTGTTGAACAAAACGACTTACGTATTTTAAACATGCTAACCTTTAGCCCGGTAAGCAAATTAAAAAAAAAACGCAATATGTAAGCTACACGAGAACGGAGACGTCGAGTAACCAAAACAAATGCGTTAAACAAATTCGTACACGTTATTTATCAATTTAACTCTAGAATTAAAGGATATACAACGAGAAACAACGTTTGACAACCTTTAAACAGTTTTAATAACTATCTCAAAAATTGTCGCTCTGATGCAAACAACTGATGAGTTATCTACTTAAATTTGATGAACAAAACGACTTACGTATTTTAAACATGCTAACCTTTAGCCCGGTAAGCAAATTAAAAAAAAAACGCAATATGTAGGCTACACGAGAACGGAGACGTCGAGTAACCAAAACAAATGCGTTAAACAAATTCGTACACGTTATTTATCAATTTAACTCTAGAATTAAAGGATATACAACGAGAAACAACGTTTGACAACCTTTAAACAGTTTTAATAACTATCTCAAAAATTGTCGCTCTGATGCAAACAACTGATGAGTTATCTACTTAAATTTGATGAACAAAACGACTTACGTATTTTAAACATGCTAACCTTTAGCCCGGTAAGCAAATTAAAAAAAAAACGCAATATGTAGGCTACACGAGAACGGAGACGTCGAGTAACCAAAACAAATGCGTTAAACAAATTCGTACACGTTATTTATCAATTTAACTCTAGAATTAAAGGATATACAACGAGAAACAACGTTTGACAACCTTTAAACAGTTTTAATAACTATCTCAAAAATTGTCGCTCTGATGCAAACAACTGATGAGTTATCTACTTAAATTTGTTGAACAAAACGACTTACGTATTTTAAACAGCCTAACCTATAGCCCGGTAAGCAAATTAAAAAAAAAACGCAATATGTAGGCTACACGAGAACGGAGACGTCGAGTAACCAAAACAAATGCGTTAAACAAATTCGTACACGTTATTTATCAATTTAACTCTAGAATTAAAGGATATACAACGAGAAACAACGTTTGACAACCTTTAAACAGTTTTAATAACTATCTCAAAAATTGTCGCTCTGATGCAAACAACTGATGAGTTATCTACTTAAATTTGATGAACAAAACGACTTACGTATTTTAAACATGCTAACCTTTAGCCCGGTAAGCAAATTAAAAAAAAAAACGCAATATGTAGGCTACACGAGTACGGAGACGTCGAGTAACCAAAACAAATGCGTTAAACAAATTCGTACACGTTATTTATCAATTTAACTCTAGAATTAAAGGATATACAACGAGAAACTACGTTTGACAACCTTTAAACAGTTTTAATAACTATCTCAAAAATTGTCGCTCTGATGCAAACAACTGCTGAGTTATCTACTCAAATTTGTTGAACAAAACGACTTACGTATTTTAAACATGCAGACCTTTAGCCCGGTAAGCAAATAAAAAAAAAACGCAATATGTAGGCTACGCGAGAACGGAGAAGTCGAGTAACTAAAACAAATGCGTTAAACAAATTCGTACACGTTATTTATCAATTTAACTCTAGAATTAAAGGATATACAACGAGAAACAACGTTTGACAACCTTTAAACAGTTTTAATAACTATCTCAAAAATTGTCGCTCTGATGCAAACAACTGATGAGTTATCTACTTAAATTTGTTGAACAAAACGACTTACGTATTTTAAACATGCTAACCTTTAGCCCGGTAAGCAAATTAAAAAAAAAACGCAATATGTAGGCTACACGAGAACGGAGACGTCGAGTAACCAAAACAAATGCGTTAAACAAATTCGTACACGTTATTTATCAATTTAACTCTAGAATTAAAGGATATACAACGAGAAATAACGTTTGACAACCTTTAAACAGTTTTAATAACTATCTCAAAAATTGTCGCTCTGATGCAAACAACTGATGAGTTATCTACTTAAATTTGTTGAACAAAACGACTTACGTATTTTAAACATCCTAACCTATAGCCCGGTAAGCAAATTAAAAAAAAAACGCAATATGTAGGCTACACGAGAACGGAGACGTCGAGTAACCAAAACAAATGCGTTAAACAAATTCGTACACGTTATTTATCAATTTAACTCTAGAATTAAAGGACATACAACGAGAAACAACGTTTGACAACCTTTAAACAGTTTTAATAACTATCTCAAAAATTGTCGCTCTGATGCAAACAACTGATGAGTTATCTACTTAAATTTGTTGAACAAAACGACTTACGTATTTTAAGCATGCTAACCTTTAGCCCGGTAAGCAAATTAAAAAAAAAACGCAATATGTAGGCTACACGAGAACGGAGACGTCGAGTAACCAAAACAAATGCGTTAAACAAATTCGTACACGTTATTTATCAATTTAACTCTAGAATTAAAGGATATACAACGAGCAACTACGTTTGACAACCTTTAAACAGTTTTAATAACTATCTCAAAAATTGTCGCTCTGATGCAAACAACTGATGAGTTATCTACTTAAATTTGATGAACAAAACGACTTACGTATTTTAAACATGCTAACCTTTAGCCCGGTAAGCAAATTAAAAAAAAAAACGCAATATGTAGGCTACACGAGAACGGAGACGTCGAGTAACCAAAACAAATGCGTTAAACAAATTCGTACACGTTATTTATCAATTTAACTCTAGAATTAAAGGATATACAACGAGCAACTACGTTTGACAACCTTTAAACAGTTTTAATAACTATCTCAAAAATTGTCGCTCTGATGCAAACAACTGCTGAGTTATCTACTCAAATTTGTTGAACAAAACGACTTACGTATTTTAAACATGCTAACCTTTAGCCCGGTAAGCAAATTAAAAAAAAAACGCAATATGTAAGCTACACGAGAACGGAGACGTCGAGTAACCAAAACAAATACGTTAAACAAATTCGTACACGTTATTTATCAATTTAACTCTAGAATTAAAGGATATACAACGAGAAACAACGTTTGACAACCTTTAAACAGTTTTAATAACTATCTCAAAAATTGTCGCTCTGATGCAAACAACTGATGAGTTATCTACTTAAATTTGTTGAACAAAACGACTTACGTATTTTAAACATGCTAACCTTTAGCCCGGTAAGCAAATTAAAAAAAAAACGCAATATGTAGGCTACACGAGAACGGAGACGTCGAGTAACCAAAACAAATGCGTTAAACAAATTCGTACACGTTATTTATCAATTTAACTCTAGAATTAAAGGATATACAACGAGAAACTACGTTTGACAACCTTTAAACAGTTTTAATAACTATCTCAAAAATTGTCGCTCTGATGCAAACAACTGATGAGTTATCTACTTAAATTTGTTGAACAAAACGACTTACGTATTTTAAACATGCTAACCTTTAGCCCGGTAAGCAAATTAAAAAAAAAACGCAATATGTAGGCTACACGAGAACGGAGACGTCGAGTAACCAAAACAAATGCGTTAAACAAATTCGTACACGTTATTTATCAATTTAACTCTAGAATTAAAGGATATACAACGAGAAACAACGTTTGACAACCTTTAAACAGTTTTAATAACTATCTCTAAAATTGTTGCTCTGATGCAAACAACTGATGAGTTATCTACTTAAATTTGTTGAACAAAACGACTTACGTATTTTAAGCATGCTAACCTTTAGCCCGGTAAGCAAATTAAAAAAAAAACGCAATATGTAGGCTACACGAGAACGGAGACGTCGAGTAACCAAAAGAAATACGTTAAACAAATTCGTACACGTTATTTATCAATTTAACTCTAGAATTAAAGGATATACAACGAGAAACAACGTTTGACAACCTTTAAACAGTTTTAATAACTATCTCAAAAATTGTCGCTCTGATGCAAACAACTGATGAGTTATCTACTTAAATTTGATGAACAAAACGACTTACGTATTTTAAACATGCTAACCTTTAGCCCGGTAAGCAAATTAAAAAAAAAACGCAATATGTAGGCTACACGAGAACGGAGACGTCGAGTAACCAAAACAAATGCGTTAAACAAATTCGTACACGTTATTTATCAATTTAACTCTAGAATTAAAGGATATACAACGAGAAACAACGTTTGACAACCTTTAAACAGTTTTAATAACTATCTCAAAAATTGTCGCTCTGATGCAAACAACTGATGAGTTATCTACTTAAATTTGATGAACAAAACGACTTACGTATTTTAAACATGCTAACCTTTAGCCCGGTAAGCAAATTAAAAAAAAAACGCAATATGTAGGCTACACGAGAACGGAGACGTCGAGTAACCAAAACAAATGCGTTAAACAAATTCGTACACGTTATTTATCAATTTAACTCTAGAATTAAAGGATATACAACGAGAAACAACGTTTGACAACCTTTAAACAGTTTTAATAACTATCTCAAAAATTGTCGCTCTGATGCAAACAACTGATGAGTTATCTACTTAAATTTGATGAACAAAACGACTTACGTATTTTAAACATGCTAACCTTTAGCCCGGTAAGCAAATTAAAAAAAACGCAATATGTAGGCTACACGAGAACGGAGACGTCGAGTAACCAAAACAAATGCGTTAAACAAATTCGTACACGTTATTTATCAATTTAACTCTAGAATTAAAGGATATACAACGAGAAACAACGTTTGACAACCTTTAAACAGTTTTAATAACTATCTCAAAAATTATCGCTCTGATGCAAACAACTGATGAGTTATCTACTTAAATATGATGAACAAAACGACTTACGTATTTTAAACATGCTAACCTTTAGCCCGGTAAGCAAATTAAAAAAAAACGCAATATGTAGGCTACACGAGAACGGAGACGTCGAGTAACCAAAACAAATGCGTTAAACAAATTCGTACACGTTATTTATCAATTTAACTCTAGAATTAAAGGATATACAACGAGAAACTACGTTTGACAACCTTTAAACAGTTTTAATAACTATCTCAAAAATTGTCGCTCTGATGCAAACAACTGCTGAGTTATCTACTCAAATTTGTTGAACAAAACTACTTACGTATTTTAAACATGCTAACCTTTAGCCCGGTAAGCAAATTTAAAAAAAACCGCAATATGTAAGCTACACGAGAACGGAGACGTCGAGTAACCAAAACAAATGCGTTAAACAAATTCGTACACGTTATTTATCAATTTAACTCTAGAATTAAAGGATATACAACGAGAAACTACGTTTGACAACCTTTAAACAGTTTTAATAACTATCTCAAAAATTGTCGCTCTGATGCAAACAACTGCTGAGTTATCTACTCAAATTTGTTGAACAAAACGACTTACGTATTTTAAACATGCTAACCTTTAGCCCGGTAAGCAAATTAAAAAAAAAACGCAATATGTAAGCTACACGAGAACGGAGACGTCGAGTAACCAAAACAAATGCGTTAAACAAATTCGTACACGTTATTTATCAATTTAACTCTAGAATTAAAGGATATACAACGAGAAACAACGTTTGACAACCTTTAAACAGTTTTAATAACTATCTCAAAAATTGTCGCTCTGATGCAAACAACTGATGAGTTATCTACTTAAATTTGATGAACAAAACGACTTACGTATTTTAAACATGCTAACCTTTAGCCCGGTAAGCAAATTAAAAAAAAAACGCAATATGTAGGCTACACGAGAACGGAGACGTCGAGTAACCAAAACAAATGCGTTAAACAAATTCGTACACGTTATTTATCAATTTAACTCTAGAATTAAAGGATATACAACGAGAAACAACGTTTGACAACCTTTAAACAGTTTTAATAACTATCTCAAAAATTGTCGCTCTGATGCAAACAACTGATGAGTTATCTACTTAAATTTGATGAACAAAACGACTTACGTATTTTAAACATGCTAACCTTTAGCCCGGTAAGCAAATTAAAAAAAAAACGCAATATGTAGGCTACACGAGAACGGAGACGTCGAGTAACCAAAACAAATGCGTTAAACAAATTCGTACACGTTATTTATCAATTTAACTCTAGAATTAAAGGATATACAACGAGAAACAACGTTTGACAACCTTTAAACAGTTTTAATAACTATCTCAAAAATTGTCGCTCTGATGCAAACAACTGATGAGTTATCTACTTAAATTTGTTGAACAAAACGACTTACGTATTTTAAACATGCTAACCTTTAGCCCGGTAAGCAAATTAAAAAAAAAAACGCAATATGTAGGCTACACGAGAACGGAGACGTCGAGTAACCAAAACAAATGCGTTAAACAAATTCGTACACGTTATTTATCAATTTAACTCTAGAATTAAAGGATATACAACGAGAAACAACGTTTGACAACCTTTAAACAGTTTTAATAACTATCTCAAAAATTGTCGCTCTGATGCAAACAACTGATGAGTTATCTACTTAAATTTGATGAACAAAACGACTTACGTATTTTAAACATGCTAACCTTTAGCCCGGTAAGCAAATTAAAAAAAAAACGCAATATGTAAGCTACACGAGAACGGAGACGTCGAGTAACCAAAACAAATGCGTTAAACAAATTCGTACACGTTATTTATCAATTTAACTCTAGAATTAAAGGATATACAACGAGAAACAACGTTTGACAACCTTTAAACAGTTTTAATAACTATCTCAAAAATTGTCGCTCTGATGCAAACAACTGATGAGTTATCTACTTAAATTTGATGAACAAAACGACTTACGTATTTTAAACATGCTAACCTTTAGCCCGGTAAGCAAATTAAAAAAAAAACGCAATATGTAGGCTACACGAGAACGGAGACGTCGAGTAACCAAAACAAATGCGTTAAACAAATTCGTACACGTTATTTATCAATTTAACTCTAGAATTAAAGGATATACAACGAGAAACAACGTTTGACAACCTTTAAACAGTTTTAATAACTATCTCAAAAATTGTCGCTCTGATGCAAACAACTGATGAGTTATCTACTTAAATTTGATGAACAAAACGACTTACGTATTTTAAACATGCTAACCTTTAGCCCGGTAAGCAAATTAAAAAAAAAACGCAATATGTAGGCTACACGAGAACGGAGACGTCGAGTAACCAAAACAAATGCGTTAAACAAATTCGTACACGTTATTTATCAATTTAACTCTAGAATTAAAGGATATACAACGAGAAACAACGTTTGACAACCTTTAAACAGTTTTAATAACTATCTCAAAAATTGTCGCTCTGATGCAAACAACTGATGAGTTATCTACTTAAATTTGATGAACAAAACGACTTACGTATTTTAAACATGCTAACCTTTAGCCCGGTAAGCAAATTAAAAAAAAAAACGCAATATGTAGGCTACACGAGTACGGAGACGTCGAGTAACCAAAACAAATGCGTTAAACAAATTCGTACACGTTATTTATCAATTTAACTCTAGAATTAAAGGATATACAACGAGAAACTACGTTTGACAACCTTTAAACAGTTTTAATAACTATCTCAAAAATTGTCGCTCTGATGCAAACAACTGCTGAGTTATCTACTCAAATTTGTTGAACAAAACGACTTACGTATTTTAAACATGCTAACCTTTAGCCCGGTAAGCAAATTAAAAAAAAAAACGCAATATGTAAGCTACACGAGAACGGAGACGTCGAGTAACCAAAACAAATACGTTAAACAAATTCGTACACGTTATTTATCAATTTAACTCTAGAATTAAAGGATATACAACGAGAAACAACGTTTGACAACCTTTAAACAGTTTTAATAACTATCTCAAAAATTGTCGCTCTGATGCAAACAACTGATGAGTTATCTACTTAAATTTGTTGAACAAAACGACTTACGTATTTTAAACATGCAGACCTTTAGCCCGGTAAGCAAATAAAAAAAAAACGCAATATGTAGGCTACACGAGAACGGAGAAGTCGAGTAACCAAAACAAATGCGTTAAACAAATTCGTACACGTTATTTATCAATTTAACTCTAGAATTAAAGGATATACAACGAGAAACAACGTTTGACAACCTTTAAACAGTTTTAATAACTATCTCAAAAATTGTCGCTCTGATGCAAACAACTGATGAGTTATCTACTTAAATTTGTTGAACAAAACGACTTACGTATTTTAAACATGCTAACCTTTAGCCCGGTAAGCAAATTAAAAAAAAAACGCAATATGTAGGCTACACGAGAACGGAGACGTCGAGTAACCAAAACAAATGCGTTAAACCAATTCGTACACGTTATTTATCAATTTAACTCTAGAATTAAAGGATATACAACGAGAAACAACGTTTGACAACCTTTAAACAGTTTTAATAACTATCTCTAAAATTTTCGCTCTGATGCAAACAACTGATGAGTTATCTACTTAAATTTGTTGAACAAAACGACTTACGTATTTTAAGCATGCTAACCTTTAGCCCGGTAAGCAAATTAAAAAAAAAACGCAATATGTAGGCTACACCAAAACAAATGCGTTAAACAAATTCGTACACGTTATTTATCAATTTAACTCTAGAATTAAAGGATATACAACGAGAAACAACGTTTGACAACCTTTAAACAGTTTTAATAACTATCTCAAAAATTATCGCTCTGATGCAAACAACTGATGAGTTATCTACTTAAATTTGATGAACAAAACGACTTACGTATTTTAAACATGCTAACCTTTAGCCCGGTAAGCAAATTAAAAAAAAAAACCCAATATGTAGGCTACACGAGAACGAAGACGTCGAGTAACCAAAACAAATGCGTTAAACAAATTCGTACACGTTATTTATCAATTTAACTCTAGAATTAAAGGATATACAACGAGAAACAACGTTTGACAACCTTTAAACAGTTTTAATAACTATCTCAAAAATTATCGCTCTGATGCAAACAACTGATGAGTTATCTACTTAAATATGATGAACAAAACGACTTACGTATTTTAAACATGCTAACCTTTAGCCCGGTAAGCAAATTAAAAAAAAACGCAATATGTAGGCTACACGAGAACGGAGACGTCGAGTAACCAAAACAAATGCGTTAAACAAATTCGTACGCGTTATTTATCAATTTAACTCTAGAATTAAAGGATATACAACGAGAAACAACGTTTGACAACCTTTAAACAGTTTTAATAACTATCTCAAAAATTATCGCTCTGATGCAAACAACTGATGAGTTATCTACTTAAATTTGATGAACAAAACGACTTACGTATTTCAAACATGCTAACCTTTAGCCCGGTAAGCAAATTAAAAAAAAAACGCAATATGTGGGCTACACGAGAACGGAGACGTCGAGTAACCAAAACAAATGCGTTAAACAAATTCGTACACGTTATTTATCAATTTAACTCTAGAATTAAAGGATATACAACGAGAAACAACGTTTTACAACCTTTAAACAGTTTTAATAACTATCTCAAAAATTATCGCTCTGATGCAAACAACTGATGAGTTATCTACTTAAATTTGATGAACAAAACGACTTACGTATTTTAAACATGCTAACCTTTAGCCCGGTAAGCAAATTAAAAAAAAAACCCAATATGTAGGCTACACGAGAACGAAGACGTCGAGTAACCAAAACAAATGCGTTAAACAAATTCGTACACGTTATTTATCAATTTAACTCTAGAATTAAAGGATATACAACGAGAAACAACGTTTGACAACCTTTAAACAGTTTTAATAACTATCTCAAAAATTATCGCTCTGATGCAAACAACTGATGAGTTATCTACTTAAATATGATGAACAAAACGACTTACGTATTTTAAACATGCTAACCTTTAGCCCGGTAAGCAAATTAAAAAAAAAACGCAATATGTGGGCTACACGAGAACGGAGACGTCGAGTAACCAAAAGAAATGCGTTAAACAAATTCGTACACGTTATTTATCAAGTTTACTCTAGAATTAAAGGATATACAACGAGAAACAACGTTTGACAACCTTTAAACAGTTTTAGTAACTATCTCAAAAATTGTCGCTCTGATGCAAACAACTGCTGAGTTATCTACTCAAATTTGTTGAACAAAACGACTTACGTATTTTAAACATGCTAACCTTTAGCCCGGTAAGCAAATTAAAAAAAAAACGCAATATGTAGGCTACACGAGAACGGAGACGTCGAGTAACCAAAACAAATACGTTAAACAAATTCGTACACGTTATTTATCAATTTAACTCTAGAATTAAAGGATATACAACGAGAAACAACGTTTGACAACCTTTAAACAGTTTTAATAACTATCTCAAAAATTGTCGCTCTGATGCAAACAACTGATGAGTTATCTACTTAAATTTGTTGAACAAAACGACTTACGTATTTTAAACATGCTAACCTTTAGCCCGGTAAGCAAATTAAAAAAAAAACGCAATATGTAGGCTACACGAGAACGGAGACGTCGAGTAACCAAAACAAATGCGTTAAACAAATTCGTACACGTTATTTATCAATTTAACTCTAGAATTAAAGGATATACAACGAGAAACAACGTTTGACAACCTTTAAACAGTTTTAATAACTATCTCAAAAATTGTCGCTCTGATGCAAACAACTGATGAGTTATCTACTTAAATTTGTTGAACAAAACGACTTACGTATTTTAAACATCCTAACCTATAGCCCGGTAAGCAAATTAAAAAAAAAACGCAATATGTAGGCTACACGAGAACGGAGACGTCGAGTAACCAAAACAAATGCGTTAAACAAATTCGTACACGTTATTTATCAATTTAACTCTAGAATTAAAGGACATACAACGAGAAACAACGTTTGACAACCTTTAAACAGTTTTAATAACTATCTCAAAAATTGTCGCTCTGATGCAAACAACTGATGAGTTATCTACTTAAATTTGTTGAACAAAACGACTTACGTATTTTAAGCATGCTAACCTTTAGCCCGGTAAGCAAATTAAAAAAAAACCCAATATGTAGGCTACACGAGAACGGAGACGTCGAGTAACCAAAACAAATGCGTTAAACAAATTCGTACACGTTATTTATCAATTTAACTCTAGAAATAAAGGATATACAACGAGAAACAACGTTTGACAACCTTTAAACAGTTTTAATAACTATCTCAAAAATTGTCGCTCTGATGCAAACAACTGATGAGTTATCTACTTAAATTTGATGAACAAAACGACTTACGTATTTTAAACATGCTAACCTTTAGCCCGGTAAGCAAATTAAAAAAAAAAACGCAATATGTAGGCTACACGAGAACGGAGACGTCGAGTAACCAAAACAAATGCGTTAAACAAATTCGTACACGTTATTTATCAATTTAACTCTAGAATTAAAGGATATACAACGAGCAACTACGTTTGACAACCTTTAAACAGTTTTAATAACTATCTCAAAAATTGTCGCTCTGATGCAAACAACTGCTGAGTTATCTACTCAAATTTGTTGAACAAAACGACTTACGTATTTTAAACATGCTAACCTTTAGCCCGGTAAGCAAATAAAAAAAAAAAAACGCAATATGTAAGCTACACGAGAACGGAGACGTCGAGTAACCAAAACAAATACGTTAAACAAATTCGTACACGTTATTTATCAATTTAACTCTAGAATTAAAGGATATACAACGAGAAACAACGTTTGACAACCTTTAAACAGTTTTAATAACTATCTCAAAAATTGTCGCTCTGATGCAAACAACTGATGAGTTATCTACTTAAATTTGTTGAACAAAACGACTTACGTATTTTAAACATGCTAACCTTTAGCCCGGTAAGCAAATTAAAAAAAAAAACGCAATATGTAGGCTACACGAGAACGGAGACGTCGAGTAACCAAAACAAATGCGTTAAACAAATTCGTACACGTTATTTATCAATTTAACTCTAGAATTAAAGGATATACAACGAGAAACAACGTTTGACAACCTTTAAACAGTTTTAATAACTATCTCAAAAATTGTCGCTCTGATGCAAACAACTGATGAGTTATCTACTTAAATTTGTTGAACAAAACGACTTACGTATTTTAAACATCCTAACCTATAGCCCGGTAAGCAAATTAAAAAAAAAACGCAATATGTAGGCTACACGAGAACGGAGACGTCGAGTAACCAAAACAAATGCGTTAAACAAATTCGTACACGTTATTTATCAATTTAACTCTAGAATTAAAGGACATACAACGAGAAACAACGTTTGACAACCTTTAAACAGTTTTAATAACTATCTCAAAAATTGTCGCTCTGATGCAAACAACTGATGAGTTATCTACTTAAATTTGTTGAACAAAACGACTTACGTATTTTAAGCATGCTAACCTTTAGCCCGGTAAGCAAATTAAAAAAAAACCCAATATGTAGGCTACACGAGAACGGAGACGTCGAGTAACCAAAACAAATGCGTTAAACAAATTCGTACACGTTATTTATCAATTTAACTCTAGAAATAAAGGATATACAACGAGAAACAACGTTTGACAACCTTTAAACAGTTTTAATAACTATCTCAAAAATTGTCGCTCTGATGCAAACAACTGATGAGTTATCTACTTAAATTTGATGAACAAAACGACTTACGTATTTTAAACATGCTAACCTTTAGCCCGGTAAGCAAATTAAAAAAAAAAACGCAATATGTAGGCTACACGAGAACGGAGACGTCGAGTAACCAAAACAAATGCGTTAAACAAATTCGTACACGTTATTTATCAATTTAACTCTAGAATTAAAGGATATACAACGAGCAACTACGTTTGACAACCTTTAAACAGTTTTAATAACTATCTCAAAAATTGTCGCTCTGATGCAAACAACTGCTGAGTTATCTACTCAAATTTGTTGAACAAAACGACTTACGTATTTTAAACATGCTAACCTTTAGCCCGGTAAGCAAATAAAAAAAAAAAACGCAATATGTAAGCTACACGAGAACGGAGACGTCGAGTAACCAAAACAAATACGTTAAACAAATTCGTACACGTTATTTATCAATTTAACTCTAGAATTAAAGGATATACAACGAGAAACAACGTTTGACAACCTTTAAACAGTTTTAATAACTATCTCAAAAATTGTCGCTCTGATGCAAACAACTGATGAGTTATCTACTTAAATTTGTTGAACAAAACGACTTACGTATTTTAAACATGCTAACCTTTAGCCCGGTAAGCAAATTAAAAAAAAAAACGCAATATGTAGGCTACACGAGAACGGAGACGTCGAGTAACCAAAACAAATGCGTTAAACAAATTCGTACACGTTATTTATCAATTTAACTCTAGAATTAAAGGATATACAACGAGAAACAACGTTTGACAACCTTTAAACAGTTTTAATAACTATCTCAAAAATTGTCGCTCTGATGCAAACAACTGATGAGTTATCTACTTAAATTTGTTGAACAAAACGACTTACGTATTTTAAACATGCTAACCTTTAGCCCGGTAAGCAAATTAAAAAAAAAACGCAATATGTGGGCTACACGAGAACGGAGACGTCGAGTAACCAAAACAAATGCGTTAAACAAATTCGTACACGTTATTTATCAATTTAACTCTAGAATTAAAGGATATACAACGAGAAACAACGTTTGACAACCTTTAAACAGTTTTAATAACTATCTCAAAAATTGTCGCTCTGATGCAAACAACTGATGAGTTATCTACTTAAATTTGATGAACAAAACGACTTACGTATTTTAAACATGCTAACCTTTAGCCCGGTAAGCAAATTAAAAAAAAAACGCAATATGTAGGCTACACGAGAACGGAGACGTCGAGTAACCAAAACAAATGCGTTAAACAAATTCGTACACGTTATTTATCAATTTAACTCTAGAATTAAAGGATATACAACGAGAAACAACGTTTGACAACCTTTAAACAGTTTTAATAACTATCTCAAAAATTGTCGCTCTGATGCAAACAACTGATGAGTTATCTACTTAAATTTGTTGAACAAAACGACTTACGTATTTTAAACATCCTAACCTATAGCCCGGTAAGCAAATTAAAAAAAAAAACGCAATATGTAGGCTACACGAGAACGGAGACGTCGAGTAACCAAAACAAATGCGTTAAACAAATTCGTACACGTTACTTATACATTTAACTCTAGAATTAAAGGACATACAACGAGAAACAACGTTTGAACAGTTTTAATAACTATCTCAAAAATTGTCGCTCTGATGCAAACAACTGATGAGTTATCTACTTAAATTTGTTGAACAAAACGACTTACGTATTTTAAGCATGCTAACCTTTAGCCCGGTAAGCAAATTAAAAAAAAACGCAATATGTAGGCTACACGAGAACGGAGACGTCGAGTAACCAAAACAAATGCGTTAAACAAATTCGTACACGTTATTTATCAATTTAACTCTAGAAATAAAGGATATACAACGAGAAACAACGTTTGACAACCTTTAAACAGTTTTAATAACTATCTCAAAAATTGTCGCTCTGATGCAAACAACTGATGAGTTATCTACTTAAATTTGATGAACAAAACGACTTACGTATTTTAAACATGCTAACCTTTAGCCCGGTAAGCAAATTAAAAAAAAAAACGCAATATGTAGGCTACACGAGAACGGAGACGTCGAGTAACCAAAACAAATACGTTAAACAAATTCGTACACGTTATTTATCAATTTAACTCTAGAATTAAAGGATATACAACGAGAAACAACGTTTGACAACCTTTAAACAGTTTTAATAACTATCTCAAAAATTGTCGCTCTGATGCAAACAACTGATGAGTTATCTACTTAAATTGGTTGAACAAAACGACTTACGTATTTTAAACATGCTAACCTTTAGCCTGGTAAGCAAATTAAAAAAAAAACGCAATATGTAGGCTACACGAGAACGGAGACGTCGAGTAACCAAAACAAATGCGTTAAACAAATTCGTACACGTTATTTATCAATTTAACTCTAGAATTAAAGGATATACAACGAGCAACTAGGTTTGACAACCTTTAAACAGTTTTAATAACTATCTCAAAAATTGTCGCTCTGCTGCAAACAACTGCAGAGTTATCTACTCAAATTTGTTGAACAAAACGACTTACGTATTTTAAACATGCTAACCTTTAGCCCGGTAAGCAAATTAAAAAAAAAACGCAATATGTAAGCTACACGAGAACGGAGACGTCGAGTAACCAAAACAAATACGTTAAACAAATTCGTACACGTTATTTATCAATTTAACTCTAGAATTAAAGGATATACAACGAGAAACAACGTTTGACAACCTTTAAACAGTTTTAATAACTATCTCAAAAATTGTCGCTCTGATGCAAACGACTGATGAGTTATCTACTTAAATTTGTTGAACAAAACGACTTACGTATTTTAAACATGCTAACCTTTAGCCCGGTAAGCAAATTAAAAAAAAAAACGCAATATGTAGGCTACACGAGAACGGAGACGTCGAGTAACCAAAACAAATGCGTTAAACAAATTCGTACACGTTATTTATCAATTTAACTCTAGAATTAAAGAATATACAACGAGAAACAACGTTTGACAACCTTTAAACAGTTTTAATAACTATCTCAAAAATTGTCGCTCTGATGCAAACAACTGATGAGTTATCTACTTAAATTTGTTGAACAAAACGACTTACGTATTTTAAACATGCTAACCTTTAGCCCGGTAAGCAAATTAAAAAAAAAACGCAATATGTAGGCTACACGAGAACGGAGACGTCGAGTAACCAAAACAAATGCGTTAAACAAATTCGTACACGTTATTTATCAATTTAACTCTAGAATTAAAGGATATACAACGAGAAACAACGTTTGACAACCTTTAAACAGTTTTAATAACTATCTCTAAAATTGTTGCTCTGATGCAAACAACTGATGAGTTATCTACTTAAATTTGTTGAACAAAACGACTTACGTATTTTAAGCATGCTAACCTTTAGCCCGGTAAGCAAATTAAAAAAAAAAACGCAATATGTAGGCTACACGAGAACGGAGACGTCGAGTAACCAAAAGAAATACGTTAAACAAATTCGTACACGTTATTTATCAATTTAACTCTAGAATTAAAGGATATACAACGAGAAACAACGTTTGACAACCTTTAAACAGTTTTAGTAACTATCTCAAAAATTGTCGCTCTGATGCAAACAACTGATGAGTTATCTACTTAAATTTGATGAACAAAACGACTTACGTATTTTAAACATGCTAACCTTTAGCCCGGTAAGCAAATTAAAAAAAAAACGCAATATGTAGGCTACACGAGAACGGAGACGTCGAGTAACCAAAACAAATGCGTTAAACAAATTCGTACACGTTATTTATCAATTTAACTCTAGAATTAAAGGATATACAACGAGAAACAACGTTTGACAACCTTTAAACAGTTTTAATAACTATCTCAAAAATTGTCGCTCTGATGCAAACAACTGATGAGTTATCTACTTAAATTTGATGAACAAAACGACTTACGTATTTTAAACATGCTAACCTTTAGCCCGGTAAGCAAATTAAAAAAAAACGCAATATGTAGGCTACACGAGAACGGAGACGTCGAGTAACCAAAACAAATGCGTTAAACAAATTCGTACACGTTATTTATCAATTTAACTCTAGAATTAAAGGATATACAACGAGAAACAACGTTTGACAACCTTTAAACAGTTTTAATAACTATCTCAAAAATTGTAGCTCTGATGCAAACAACTGATGAGTTATCTACTTAAATTTGATGAACAAAACGACTTACGTATTTTAAACATGCTAACCTTTAGCCCGGTAAGCAAATTAAAAAAAAAACGCAATATGTAGGCTACACGAGAACGGAGACGTCGAGTAACCAAAACAAATGCGTTAAACAAATTCGTACACGTTATTTATCAATTTAACTCTAGAATTAAAGGATATACAACGAGAAACAACGTTTGACAACCTTTAAACAGTTTTAATAACTATCTCAAAAATTATCGCTCTGATGCAAACAACTGATGAGTTATCTACTTAAATATGATGAACAAAACGACTTACGTATTTTAAACATGCTAACCTTTAGCCCGGTAAGCAAATTAAAAAAAAAACGCAATATGTAGGCTACACGAGAACGGAGACGTCGAGTAACCAAAACAAATGCGTTAAACAAATTCGTACACGTTATTTATCAATTTAACTCTAGAATTAAAGGATATAAAACGAGAAACTACGTTTGACAACCTTTAAACAGTTTTAATAACTATGTCAAAAATTGTCGCTCTGATGCAAACAACTGCTGAGTTATCTACTCAAATTTGTTGAACAAAACGACTTACGTATTTTAAACATGCTAACCTTTAGCCCGGTAAGCAAATTAAAAAAAAAACGCAATATGTAAGCTACACGAGAACGGAGACGTCGAGTAACCAAAACAAATGCGTTAAACAAATTCGTACACGTTATTTATCAATTTAACTCTAGAATTAAAGGATATACAACGAGAAACAACGTTTGACAACCTTTAAACAGTTTTAATAACTATCTCAAAAATTGTCGCTCTGATGCAAACAACTGATGAGTTATCTACTTAAATTTGTTGAACAAAACGACTTACGTATTTTAAACATGCTAACCTTTAGCCCGGTAAGCAAATTAAAAAAAAAACGCAATATGTAGGCTACACGAGAACGGAGACGTCGAGTAACCAAAACAAATGCGTTAAACAAATTCGTACACGTTATTTATCAATTTAACTATAGAATTAAAGAATATACAACGAGAAACAACGTTTGACAACCTTTAAACAGTTTTAATAACTATCTCAAAAACTGTCGCTCTGATGCAAACAACTGATGAGTTATCTACTTAAATTTGTTGAACAAAACGACTTACGTATTTTAAACATGCTAACCTTTAGCCCGGTAAGCAAATTAAAAAAAAAACGCAATATGTAGGATACACGAGAACGGAGACGTCGAGTAACCAAAACAAATGCGTTAAACAAATTCGTACACGTTATTTATCAATTTAACTCTAGAATTAAAGGATATACAACGAGAAACAACGTTTGACAACCTTTAAACAGTTTTAATAACTATCTCTAAAATTGTTGCTCTGATGCAAACAACTGATGAGTTATCTACTTAAATTTGTTGAACAAAACGACTTACGTATTTTAAGCATGCTAACCTTTAGCCCGGTAAGCAAATTAAAAAAAAAAACGCAATATGTAGGCTACACGAGAACGGAGACGTCGAGTAACCAAAAGAAATACGTTAAACAAATTCGTACACGTTATTTATCAATTTAACTCTAGAATTAAAGGATATACAACGAGAAACAACGTTTGACAACCTTTAAACAGTTTTAGTAACTATCTCAAAAATTGTCGCTCTGATGCAAACAACTGATGAGTTATCTACTTAAATTTGATGAACAAAACGACTTACGTATTTTAAACATGCTAACCTTTAGCCCGGCAAGCAAATTAAAAAAAAAACGCAATATGTAGGCTACACGAGAACGGAGACGTCGAGTAACCAAAACAAATGCGTTAAACAAATTCGTACACGTTATTTATCAATTTAACTCTAGAATTAAAGGATATACAACGAGAAACAACGTTTGACAACCTTTAAACAGTTTTAATAACTATCTCAAAAATTGTCGCTCTGATGCAAACAACTGATGAGTTATCTACTTAAATTTGATGAACAAAACGACTTACGTATTTTAAACATGCTAACCTTTAGCCCGGTAAGCAAATTAAAAAAAAACGCAATATGTAGGCTACACGAGAACGGAGACGTCGAGTAACCAAAACAAATGCGTTAAACAAATTCGTACACGTTATTTATCAATTTAACTCTAGAATTAAAGGATATACAACGAGAAACAACGTTTGACAACCTTTAAACAGTTTTAATAACTATCTCAAAAATTGTAGCTCTGATGCAAACAACTGATGAGTTATCTACTTAAATTTGATGAACAAAACGACTTACGTATTTTAAACATGCTAACCTTTAGCCCGGTAAGCAAATTAAAAAAAAAACGCAATATGTAGGCTACACGAGAACGGAGACGTCGAGTAACCAAAACAAATGCGTTAAACAAATTCGTACACGTTATTTATCAATTTAACTCTAGAATTAAAGGATATACAACGAGAAACAACGTTTGACAACCTTTAAACAGTTTTAATAACTATCTCAAAAATTATCGCTCTGATGCAAACAACTGATGAGTTATCTACTTAAATATGATGAGCAAAACGACTTACGTATTTTAAACATGCTAACCTTTAGACCGGTAAGCAAATTAAAAAAAAAAACGCAATATGTAGGCTACACGAGAACGGAGACGTCGAGTAACCAAAACAAATGCGTTAAACAAATTCGTACACGTTATTTATCAATTTAACTCTAGAATTAAAGGATATAAAACGAGAAACTACGTTTGACAACCTTTAAACAGTTTTAATAACTATCTCAAAAATTGTCGCTCTGATGCAAACAACTGCTGAGTTATCTACTCAAATTTGTTGAACAAAACGACTTACGTATTTTAAACATGCTAACCTTTAGCCCGGTAAGCAAATTAAAAAAAAAACGCAATATGTAAGCTACACGAGAACGGAGACGTCGAGTAACCAAAACAAATGCGTTAAACAAATTCGTACACGTTATTTATCAATTTAACTCTAGAATTAAAGGATATACAACGAGAAACTACGTTTGACAACCTTTAAACAGTTTTAATAACTATCTCAAAAATTGTCGCTCTGATGCAAACAACTGCTGAGTTATCTACTCAAATTTGTTGAACAAAACGACTTACGTATTTTAAACATGCTAACCTTTAGCCCGGTAAGCAAATTAAAAAAAAAACGCAATATGTAAGCTACACGAGAACGGAGACGTCGAGTAACCAAAACAAATGCGTTAAACAAATTCGTACACGTTATTTATCAATTTAACTCTAGAATTAAAGGATATACAACGAGAAACAACGTTTGACAACCTTTAAACAGTTTTAATAACTATCTCAAAAATTGTCGCTCTGATGCAAACAACTGATGAGTTATCTACTTAAATTTGATGAACAAAACGACTTACGTATTTTAAACATGCTAACCTTTAGCCCGGTAAGCAAATTAAAAAAAAAACGCAATATGTAGGCTACACGAGAACGGAGACGTCGAGTAACCAAAACAAATGCGTTAAACAAATTCGTACACGTTATTTATCAATTTAACTCTAGAATTAAAGGATATACAACGAGAAACTACGTTTGACAACCTTTAAACAGTTTTAATAACTATCTCAAAAATTGTCGCTCTGATGAAAACAACTGCTGAGTTATCTACTCAAATTTGTTGAACAAAACGACTTACGTATTTTAAACATGCTAACCTTTAGCCCGGTAAGCAAATTAAAAAAAAAACGCAATATGTAGGCTACACGAGAACGGAGACGTCGAGTAACCAAAACAAATGCGTTAAACAAATTCGTACACGTTATTTATCAATTTAACTATAGAATTAAAGGATATACAACGAGAAACAACGTTTGACAACCTTTAAACAGTTTTAATAACTATCTCAAAAATTGTCGCTATGATGCAAACAACTGCTGAGTTATCTACTCAAATTTGTTGAACAAAACGACTTACGTATTTTAAACATGCTAACCTTTAGCCCGGTAAGCAAATTAAAAAAAAAAAACGCAATATGTAAGCTACACGAGAACGGAGACGTCGAGTAACCAAAACAAATACGTTAAACAAATTCGTACACGTTATTTATCAATTTAACTCTAGAATTAAAGGATATACAACGAGAAACAACGTTTGACAACCTTTAAACAGTTTTAATAACTATCTCAAAAATTGTCGCTCTGATGCAAACAACTGATGAGTTATCTACTTAAATTTGTTGAACAAAACGACTTACGTATTTTAAACATGCTAACCTTTAGCCCGGTAAGCAAATTAAAAAAAAAACGCAATATGTAGGCTACACGAGAACCGAGACGTCGAGTAACCAAAACAAATGCGTTAAACAAATTCGTACACGTTATTTATCAATTTAACTCTAGAATTAAAGGATATACAACGAGAAACAACGATTGACAACCTTTAAACAGTTTTAATAACTATCTCAAAAATTGTCGCTCTGATGCAAACAACTGATGAGTTATCTACTTAAATTTGTTGAACAAAACGACTTACGTATTTTAAACATGCTAACCTTTAGCCCGGTAAGCAAATTAAAAAAAAAAAACGCAATATGTAGGCTACACGAGAACGGAGACGTCGAGTAACCAAAACAAATGCGTTAAACAAATTCGTACACGTTATTTATCAATTTAACTCTAGAATTAAAGGATATACAACGAGAAACAACGTTTGACAACCTTTAAACAGTTTTAATAACTATCTCTAAAATTGTTGCTCTGATGCAAACAACTGATGAGTTATCTACTTAAATTTGTTGAACAAAACGACTTACGTATTTTAAGCATGCTAACCTTTAGCCCGGTAAGCAAATTAAAAAAAAAAACGCAATATGTAGGCTACACGAGAACGGAGACGTCGAGTAACCAAAACAAATGCGTTAAACAAATTCGTACACGTTATTTATCAATTTAACTCTAGAATTAAAGGATATACAACGAGAAACAACGTTTGACAACCTTTAAACAGTTTTAATAACTATCTCAAAAATTGTCGCTCTGATGCAAACAACTGATGAGTTATCTACTTAAATTTGATGAACAAAACGACTTACGTATTTTAAACATGCTAACCTTTAGCCCGGTAAGCAAATTAAAAAAAAAACGCAATATGTAGGCTACACGAGAACGGAGACGTCGAGTAACCAAAACAAATGCGTTAAACAAATTCGTACACGTTATTTATCAATTTAACTCTAGAATTAAAGGATATACAACGAGAAACAACGTTTGACAACCTTTAAACAGTTTTAATAACTATCTCAAAAATTGTCGCTCTGATGCAAACAACTGATGAGTTATCTACTTAAATTTGATGAACAAAACGACCTACGTATTTTAAACATGCTAACCTTTAGCCCGGTAAGCAAATTAAAAAAAAAAACGCAATATGTAGGCTACACGAGAACGGAGACGTCGAGTAACCAAAACAAATGCGTTAAACAAATTCGTACACGTTATTTATCAATTTAACTCTAGAATTAAAGGATATACAACGAGAAACAACGTTTGACAACCTTTAAACAGTTTTAATAACTATCTCAAAAATTGTCGCTCTGATGCAAACAACTGATGAGTTATCTACTTAAATTTGATGAACAAAACGACTTACGTATTTTAAACATGCTAACCTTTAGCCCGGTAAGCAAATTAAAAAAAAAAATGCAATATGTAGGCTACACGAGAACGGAGACGTCGAGTAACCAAAACAAATGCGTTAAACAAATTCGTACACGTTATTTATCAATTTAACTCTAGAATTAAATATACAACGAGAAACAACGTTTGACAACCTTTAAACAGTTTTAATAACTATCTCAAAAATTATCGCTCTGATGCAAACAACTGATGAGTTATCTACTTAAATATGATGAACAAAACGACTTACGTATTTTAAACATGCTAACCTTTAGCCCGGTAAGCAAATTAAAAAAAAAACGCAATATGTAGGCTACACGAGAACGGAGACGTCGAGTAACCAAAACAAATGCGTTTAAACAAATTCGTAAACGTTATTTATCAATTTAACTCTAGAATTAAAGGATATACAACGAGAAACAACGTTTGACAACCTTTAAACAGTTTTAATAACTATCTCAAAAATTATCGCTCTGATGCAAACAACTGATGAGTTATCTACTTAAATTTGTTGAACAAAACGACTTACGTATTTTAAAACATGCTAACCTTTAGCCCGGTAAGCAAATTAAAAAAAAAAACGCAATATGTAGGCTACACGAGAACGGAGACGTCGAGTAACCAAAACAAATGCGTAAACAAATTCGTACACGTTGTTTATCAATTTAACTCTAGAATTAAAGGATATACAACGAGAAACAACGTTTGACAACCTTTAAACAGTTTTAATAACTATCTCAAAAATTATCGCTCTGATGCAAACAACTGATGAGTTATCTACTTAAATTTGATGACAAAACGACTTACGTATTTTAAACATGCTAACCTTTAGCCCGGTAAGCAAATTAAAAAAAAAACGCAATATGTAGGGCTACACGAGAACGGAGGACGTCGAGTAACCAAAACAAATGCGTTAAACAAATTCGTACACGTTATTTATCAATTTAACTCTAGAATTAAAGGATATACAACGAGAAACAACGTTTGACAACCTTTAAACAGTTTTAATAACTATCTCAAAAATTATCGCTCTGATGCAAACAACTGATGAGTTATCTACTTAAATTTGATGAACAAAACGACTTACGTATTTTAAACATGCTAACATTTAGCCCGGTAAGCAAATTAAAAAAAAAACGCAATATGTAGGCTACACGAGAACGAAGACGTCGAGTAACCAAAACAAATGCGTTAAACAAATTCGTACACGATATTTATCAATTTAACTCTAGAATTAAAGGATATACAACGAGAAACAATGTTTGACAACCTTTAAACAGTTTTAATAACTATCTCAAAAATTATCGCTCTGATGCAAACAACTGATAAGTTATCTACTTAAATATGATGAACAAAACGACTTACGTATTTTAAACATGCTAACCTTTAGCCCGGTAAGCAAATTAAAAAAAAAACGCAATATGTAGGCTACACGAGAACAGAGACGTCGAGTAACCAAAACAAATGCGTTAAACAAATTCGTACACGTTATTTATCAATTTAACTCTAGAATTAAAGGATATACAACGAGAAACAACGTTTGACAACCTTTAAACAGTTTTAATAACTATCTCAAAAATTATCGCTCTGATGCAAACAACTGATGAGTTATCTACTTAAATATGATGAACAAAACGACTTACGTATTTTAAACATGCTAACCTTTAGCCCGGTAAGCAAATTAAAAAAAAAACGCAATATGTACGCTACACGAGAACGGAGACGTCGAGTAACAAAAACAAATGCGTTAAACAAATTCGTACGCGTTATTTATCAATTTAACTCTAGAATTAAAGGATATACAACGAGAAACAACGTTTGACAACCTTTAAACAGTTTTAATAACTATCTCAAAAATTATCGCTCTGATGCAAACAACTGATGAGTTATCTACTTAAATTTGATGAACAAAACGACTTACGTATTTTAAACATGCTAACCTTTAGCCCGGTAAGCAAATTAAAAAAAAAACGCAATATGTGGGCTACACGAGAACGGAGACGTCGAGTAACCAAAACAAATGCGTTAAACAAATTCGTACACGTTATTTATCAATTTAACTCTAGAATTAAAGGATATACAACGAGAAACAACGTTTGACAACCTTTAAACAGTTTTAATAACTATCTCAAAAATTGTCGCTCTGATGCAAACAACTGATGAGTTATCTACTTAAATTTGTTGAACAAAACGACTTACGTATTTTAAACATGCTAACCTTTAGCCCGGTAAGCAAATTAAAAAAAAAAACGCAATATGTAGGCTACACGAGAACGGAGACGTCGAGTAACCAAAACAAATGCGTTAAACAAATTCGTACACGTTATTTATCAATTTAACTCTAGAATTAAAGGATATACAACGAGAAACAACGTTTGACAACCTTTAAACAGTTTTAATAACTATCTCAAAAATTGTCGCTCTGATGCAAACAACTGCTGAGTTATCTACTTAAATTTGTTGAACAAAACGACTTACGTATTTTAAACATGCTAACCTTTAGCCCGGTAAGCAAATTAAAAAAAAAACGCAATATGTAGGCTACACGAGAACGGAGACGTCGAGTAACAAAAACAAATGCGTTAAACAAATTCGTACACGTTATTTATCAATTTAACTCTAGAATTAAAGGATATACAACGAGAAACAACGTTTGACAACCTTTAAACAGTTTTAATAACTATCTCAAAAATTGTCGCTCTGATGCAAACAACTGCTGAGTTATCTACTCAAATTTGTTGAACAAAACGACTTACGTATTTTAAACATGCTAACCTTTAGCCCGGTAAGCAAATTAAAAAAAAAAACGCAATATGTAGGCTACACGAGAACGGAGACGTCGAGTAACCAAAACAAATACGTTAAACAAATTCGTACACGTTATTTATCAATTTAACTCTAGAATTAAAGGATATACAACGAGAAACAACGTTTGACAACCTTTAAACAGTTTTAATAACTATCTCAAAAATTGTCGCTCTGATGCAAACAACTGATGAGTTATCTACTTAAATTTGTTGAACAAAACGACTTACGTATTTTAAACATGCTAACCTTTAGCCCGGTAAGCAAATTAAAAAAAAAACGCAATATGTAGGCTACACGAGAACGGAGACGTCGAGTAACCAAAACAAATGCGTTAAACAAATTCGTACACGTTACTTATCAATTTAACTCTAGAATTAAAGGATATACAACGAGAAACAACGTTTGACAACCTTTAAACAGTTTTAATACTAACTATCTCAAAAATTGTCGCTCTGATGCAAACAACTGATGAGTTATCTACTTAAATTTGTTGAACAAAACGACTTACGTATTTTAAACATGCTAACCTTTAGCCCGGTAAGCAAATTAAAAAAAAAACGCAATATGTAGGCTACACGAGAACGGAGACGTCGAGTAACCAAAACAAATGCGTTAAACAAATTCGTACACGTTATTTATCAATTTAACTCTAGAATTAAAGGATATACAACGAGAAACAACGTTTGACAACCTTTAAACAGTTTTAATAACTATCTCTAAAATTGTTGCTCTGATGCAAACAACTGATGAGTTATCTACTTAAATTTGTTGAACAAAACGACTTACGTATTTTAAGCATGCTAACCTTTAGCCCGGTAAGCAAATTAAAAAAAAAACGCAATATGTAGGCTACACGAGAACGGAGACGTCGAGTAACCAAAACAAATGCGTTAAACAAATTCGTACACGTTATTTATCAATTTAACTCTAGAATTAAAGGATATACAACGAGAAACAACGTTTGACAACCTTTAAACAGTTTTAATAACTATCTCAAAAATTGTCGCTCTGATGTAAACAACTGATGAGTTATCTACTTAAATTTGATGAACAAAACGACTTACGTATTTTAAACATGCTAACCTTTAGCCCGGTAAGCAAATTAAAAAAAAACGCAATATGTAGGCTACACGAGAACGGAGACGTCGAGTAACCAAAACAAATGCGTTAAACAAATTCGTACACGTTATTTATCAATTTAACTCTAGAATTAAAGGATATACAACGAGAAACAACGTTTGACAACCTTTAAACAGTTTTAATAACTATCTCAAAAATTGTCGCTCTGATGCAAACAACTGATGAGTTATCTACTTAAATTTGATGAACAAAACGACTTACGTATTTTAAACATGCTAACCTTTAGCCCGGTAAGCAAATTAAAAAAAAAAACGCAATATGTAGGCTACACGAGAACGGAGACGTCGAGTAACCAAAACAAATGCGTTAAACAAATTCGTACACGTTATTTATCAATTTAACTCTAGAATTAAAGGATATACAACGAGAAACAACGTTTGACAACCTTTAAACAGTTTTAATAACTATCTCAAAAATTGTCGCTCTGATGCAAACAACTGATGAGTTATCTACTTAAATTTGATGAACAAAACGACTTACGTATTTTAAACGTGCTAACCTTTAGCCCGGTAAGCAAATTAAAAAAAAAACGCAATATGTAGGCTACACGAGAACGGAGACGTCGAGTAACCAAAACAAATGCGTTAAACAAATTCGTACACGTTATTTATCAATTTAACTCTAGAATTAAAGGATATACAACGAGAAACAACGTTTGACAACCTTTAAACAGTCTCAAAAATTATCGCTCTGATGCAAACAACTGATGAATTATCTACTTAAATATGATGAACAAAACGACTTACGTATTTTAAACATGCTAACCTTTAGCCCGGTAAGCAAATTAAAAAAAAAACGCAATATGTAGGCTACACGAGAACGGAGACGTCGAGTAACCAAAACAAATGCGTTAAACAAATTCGTACACGTTATTTATCAATTTAACTCTAGAATTAAAGGATATACAACGAGAAACAACGTTTGACAACCTTTAAACAGTTTTAATAACTATCTCAAAAATTATCGCTCTGATGCAAACAACTGATGAGTTATCTACTTAAATTTGTTGAACAAAACGACTTACGTATTTTAAACATGCTAACCTTTAGCCCGGTAAGCAAATTAAAAAAAAAACGCAATATGTAGGCTACACGAGAACGGAGACGTCGAGTAACCAAAACAAATGCGTAAACAAATTCGTACACGTTGTTTATCAATTTAACTCTAGAATTAAAGGATATACAACGAGAAACAACGTTTGACAACCTTTAAACAGTTTTAATAACTATCTCAAAAATTATCGCTCTGATGCAAACAACTGATGAGTTATCTACTTAAATTTGATGAACAAAACGACTTACGTATTTTAAACATGCTAACCTTTAGCCCGGTAAGCAAATTAAAAAAAAAACGCAATATGTAGGCTACACGAGAACGGAGACGTCGAGTAACCAAAACAAATGCGTTAAACAAATTCGTACACGTTATTTATCAATTTAACTCTAGAATTAAAGGATATACAACGTTTGACAACCTTTAAACAGTTTTAATAACTATCTCAAAAATTATCGCTCTGATGCAAACAACTGATGAGTTATCTACTTAAATTTGATGAACAAAACGACTTACGTATTTTAAACATGCTAACCTTTAGCCCGGTAAGCAAATTAAAAAAAAAACGCAATATGTAGGCTACACGAGAACGAAGACGTCGAGTAACCAAAACAAATGCGTTAAACAAATTCGTACACGTTATTTATCAATTTAACTCTAGAATTAAAGGATATACAACGAGAAACAATGTTTGACAACCTTTAAACAGTTTTAATAACTATCTCAAAAATTATCGCTCTGATGCAAACAACTGATGAGTTATCTACTTAAATTTGATGAACAAAACGACTTACGTATTTTAAACATGCTAACCTTTAGCCCGGTAAGCAAATTAAAAAAAAAAACGCAATATGTAGGCTACACGAGAACGGAGACGTCGAGTAACCAAAACAAATGCGTTAAACAAATTCGTACGCGTTATTTATCAATTTAACTCTAGAATTAAAGGATATACAACGAGAAACAACGTTTGACAACCTTTAAACAGTTTTAATAACTATCTCAAAAATTATCGCTCTGATGCAAACAACTGATGAGTTATCTACTTAAATTTGATGAACAAAACGACTTACGTATTTGAAACATGCTAACCTTTAGCCCGGTAAGCAAATTAAAAAAAAAACGCAATATGTGGGCTACACGAGAACGGAGACGTCGAGTAACCAAAACAAATGCGTTAAACAAATTTGTACACGTTATTTATCAATTTATCTCTAGAATTAAAGGATATACAACGAGAAACAACGTTTGACAACCTTTAAACAGTTTTAATAACTATCTCAAAAATTGTCGCTCTGATGCAAACAACTGATGAGTTATCTACTTAAATTTGTTGAACAAAACGACTTACGTATTTTAAGCATGCTAACCTTTAGCCCGGTAAGCAAATTAAAAAAAAAACGCAATATGTAGGCTACACGAGAACGGAGACGTCGAGTAACCAAAACAAATGCGTTAAACAAATTCGTACACGTTATTTATCAATTTAACTCTAGAATTAAAGGATATACAACGAGAAACAACGTTTGACAACCTTTAAACAGTTTTAATAACTATCTCAAAAATTGTCGCTCTGATGCAAACAACTGATGAGTTGTCTACTTAAATTTGTTGAACAAAACGACTTACGTATTTTAATCATGCTAACCTTTAGCCCGGTAAGCAAATTAAAAAAAAAACCCAATATGTAGGCTCCACGAGAACGGAGACGTCGAGTAACCAAAACAAATGCGTTAAACAAATTCGTACACGTTATTTATCAATTTAACTCTAGAATTAAAGGATATACAACGAGAAACAACGTTTGACAACCTTTAAACAGTTTTAATAACTATCTCAAAAATTATCGCTCTGATGCAAACAACTGATGAGTTATCTACTTAAATTTGATGAACAAAACGACTTACGTATTTTAAACATGCTAACCTTTAGCCCGGTAAGCAAATTAAAAAAAAAACGCAATATGTAGGCTACACGAGAACGGAGACGTCGAGTAACCAAAACAAATGCGTTAAACAAATTCGTACACGTTATTTATCAATTTAACTTTAGAATTAAAGGATATACAACGAGAAACAACGTTTGACAACCTTTAAACAGTTTTAATAACTATCTCAAAAATGATCGCTCTGATGCAAACAACTGATGAGTTATCTACTTAAATTTGTTGAACAAAACGACTTACGTATTTTAAACATGCTAACCTTTAGCCCGGTAAGCAAATTAAAAAAAAAAAACGCAATATGTAGGCTACACGAGAACGGAGACGTCGAGTAACCAAAACAAATGCGTTAAACAAATTCGTACACGTTATTTATCAATTTAACTCTAGAATTAAAGGATATACAACGAGAAACAACGTTTGACAACCTTTAAACAGTTTTAATAACTATCTCAAAAATTGTCGCTCTGATGCAAACAACTGATGAGTTATCTACTTAAATTTGTTGAACAAAACGACTTACGTATTTTAAACATGCTAACCTTTAGCCCGGTAAGCAAATTAAAAAAAAAAACGCAATATGTAGGCTACACGAGAACGGAGACGTCGAGTAACCAAAACAAATACGTTAAACAAATTCGTACACGTTATTTATCAATTTAACTCTAGAATTAAAGGATATACAACGAGAAACAACGTTTGACAACCTTTAAACAGTTTTAATAACTATCTCAAAAATTGTCGCTCTGATGCAAACAACTGATGAGTTATCTACTTAAATTTGTTGAACAAAACGACTTACGTATTTTAAACATGCTAACCTTTAGCCCGGTAAGCAAATTAAAAAAAAAAAACGCAATATGTAGGCTACACGAGAACGGAGACGTCGAGTAACCAAAACAAATGCGTTAAACAAATTCGTACACGTTATTTATCAATTTAACTCTAGAATTAAAGGATATACAACGAGAAACAACGTTTGACAACCTTTAAACAGTTTTAATAACTATCTCAAAAATTGTCGCTCTGATGCAAACAACTGATGAGTTGTCTACTTAAATTTGTTGAACAAAACGACTTACGTATTTTAATCATGCTAACCTTTAGCCCGGTAAGCAAATTAAAAAAAAAACCCAATATGTAGGCTCCACGAGAACGGAGACGTCGAGTAACCAAAACAAATGCGTTAAACAAATTCGTACACGTTATTTATCAATTTAACTCTAGAATTAAAGGATATACAACGAGAAACAACGTTTGACAACCTTTAAACAGTTTTAATAACTATCTCAAAAATTGTCGCTCTGATGCAAACAACTGATGAGTTATCTACTTAAATTTGTTGAACAAAACGACTTACGTATTTTAAGCATGCTAACCTTTAGCCCGGTAAGCAAATTAAAAAAAAAACGCAATATGTAGGCTACACGAGAACGGAGACGTCGAGTAACCAAAACAAATGCGTTAAACAAATTCGTACACGTTATTTATCAATTTAACTCTAGAATTAAAGGATATACAACGAGAAACAACGTTTGACAACCTTTAAACAGTTTTAATAACTATCTCAAAAATTATCGCTCTGATGCAAACAACTGATGAGTTATCTACTTAAATTTGATGAACAAAACGACTTACGTATTTTAAACATGCTAACCTTTAGCCCGGTAAGCAAATTAAAAAAAAAACGCAATATGTAGGCTACACGAGAACGGAGACGTCGAGTAACCAAAACAAATGCGTTAAACAAATTCGTACACGTTATTTATCAATTTAACTTTAGAATTAAAGGATATACAACGAGAAACAACGTTTGACAACCTTTAAACAGTTTTAATAACTATCTCAAAAATGATCGCTCTGATGCAAACAACTGATGAGTTATCTACTTAAATTTGTTGAACAAAACGACTTACGTATTTTAAACATGCTAACCTTTAGCCCGGTAAGCAAATTAAAAAAAAAAAACGCAATATGTAGGCTACACGAGAACGGAGACGTCGAGTAACCAAAACAAATGCGTTGAACAAATTCGTACACGTTATTTATCAATTTAACTCTAGAATTAAAGGATATACAACGAGAAACAACGTTTGACAACCTTTAAACAGTTTTAATAACTATCTCAAAAATTATCGCTCTGATGCAAACAACTGATGAGTTATCTACTTAAATATGATGAACAAAACGACTTACGTATTTTAAACATGCTAACCTTTAGCCCGGTAAGCAAATTAAAAAAAAACGCAATATGTAGGCTACACGAGAATGGAGACGTCGAGTAACCAAAACAAATGCGTTAGACAAATTCGTACACGTTATTTATCAATTTAACTCTAGAATTAAAGGATATACAACGAGAAACAACGTTTGACAACCTTTAAACAGTTTTAATAACTATCTCAAAAATTATCGCTCTGATGCAAACAACTGATGAGTTATCTACTTAAATTTGCTGAACAAAACGACTTACGTATTTTAAACATGCTAATCTTTAGCCCGGTAAGCAAATTTAAAAAAAAAACGCAATATGTAGGCTACACGAGAACGGAGACGTCGAGTAACCAAAACAAATGCGTTAAACAAATTCGTACACGTTATTTATCAATTTAACTCTAGAATTAAAGGATATACAACGAGAAACAACGTTTGACAACCTTTAAACAGTTTTAATAACTATCTCAAAAATTATCGCTCTGATGCAAACAACTGATGAGTTATCTACTTAAATATGATGAACAAAACGACTTACGTATTTTAAACATGCTAACCTTTAGCCCGGTAAGCAAATTAAAAAAAAAAACGCAATATGTAGGCTACACGAGAACGGAGACGTCGAGTAACCAAAACAAATGCGTTAAACAAATTCGTACACGTTATTTATAAATTTAACTCTAGAATTAAAGGATATACAACGAGAAACAACGTTTGACAACCTTTAAACAGTTTTAATAACTATCTCAAAAATTATCGCTCTGATGCAAACAACTGATGAGTTATCTACTCAAATTTGTTGAACAAAACGACTTACGTATTTTAAATATGCTAACCTTTAGCCCGGTAAGCAAATTAAAAAAAAAACGCAATATGTAGGCTACACGAGAACGGAGACGTCGAGTAACCAAAACAAATGCGTTAAACAAATTCGTACACGTTATTTATCAATTTAACTCTAGAATTAAAGGATATACAACGAGAAACAACGTTTGACAATTGAAAAAAAAAACGCAATATGTAGGCTACACGAGAACGGAGACGTCGAGTAACCAAAACAAATGCGTTAAACAAATTCGTACACGTTATTTATCAATTTAACTCTAGAATTAAAGGATATACAACGAGAAACAACGTTTGACAACCTTTAAACAGTTTTTATAACTATCTCAAAAATTATCGCTCTGATGCAAACAACTGATGAGTTATCTACTTAAATTTGATGAACAAAACGACTTACGTATTTTAAACATGCTAACCTTTAGCCCGGTAAGCAAATTAAAAAAAAAAACGCAATATGTAGGCTACACGAGAACGGAGACGTCGAGTAACCAAAACAAATGCGTTAAACAAATTCGTACACGTTATTTATCAATTTAACTCTAGAATTAAAGGATATACAACGAGAAACAACGTTTGACAACCTTTAAACAGTTTTAATAACTATCTCAAAAATTATCGCTCTGATGCAAACAACTGATGAGTTATCTACTTAAATTTGATGAACAAAACGACTTACGTATTTTAAACCTGCTAACCTTTAGCCCGGTAAGCAAATTAAAAAAAAACGCAATATGTAGGCTACACGAGAACGGAGACGTCGAGTAACCAAAACAAATGCGTTAAACAAATTCGTACACGTTATTTATCAATTTAACTCTAGAATTAAAGGATATACAACGAGAAACAACGTTTGACAACCTTTAAACAGTTTTTATAACTATCTCAAAAATTATCGCTCTGATGCAAACAACTGATGAGTTATCTACTTAAATTTGATGAACAAAACGACTTACGTATTTTAAACATGCTAACCTTTAGCCCGGTAAGCAAATTAAAAAAAAAAAACGCAATATGTAGGCTACACGAGAACGGAGACGTCGAGTAACCAAAACAAATGCGTTAAACAAATTCGTACACGTTATTTATCAATTTAACTCTAGAATTAAAGGATATACAACGAGAAACAACGTTTGACAACCTTTAAACAGTTTTAATAACTATCTCAAAAATTATCGCTCTGATGCAAACAACTGATGAGTTATCTACTTAAATATGATGAACAAAACGACTTACGTATTTTAAACATGCTAACCTTTAGCCCGGTAAGCAAATTAAAAAAAAAAACGCAATATGTAGGCTACACGAGAATGGAGACGTCGAGTAACCAAAACAAATGCGTTAAACAAATTCGTACACGTTATTTATCAATTTAACTCTAGAATTAAAGGATATACAACGAGAAACAACGTTTGACAACCTTTAAACAGTTTTAATAACTATCTCAAAAATTATCGCTCTGATGCAAACAACTGATGAGTTATCTACTTAAATTTGATGAACAAAACGACTTACGTATTTTAAACATGCTAACCTTTAGCCCGGTAAGCAAATTAAAAAAAAAAAACGCAATATGTAGGCTACACGAGAACGGAGACGTCGAGTAACCAAAACAAATGCGTTAAACAAATTCGTACACGTTATTTATCAATTTAACTCTAGAATTAAAGGATATACAACGAGAAACAACGTTTGACAACCTTTAAACAGTTTTAATAACTATCTCAAAAATTATCGCTCTGATGCAAACAACTGATGAGTTATCTACTTAAATTTGATGAACAAAACGACTTACGTATTTTAAACATGCTAACCTTTAGCCCGGTAAGCAAATTAAAAAAAAAAACACAATATGTAGGCTACACGAGAACGGAGACGTCGAGTAACCAAAACAAATGCGTTAAACAAATTCGTACACGTTATTTGTCAATTTAACTCTAGAATTAAAGGATATACAACGAGAAACAACGTTCGACAACCTTTAAACTGTTTTAATAACTATCTCAAAAATTATCGCTCTGATGCAAACAACTGATGAGTTATCTACTTAAATATGATGAACAAAACGACTTACGTATTTTAAACATGCTAACCTTTAGCCCGGTAAGCAAATTAAAAAAAAAAACGCAATATGTAGGCTACACGAGAAAAAACGCAATATGTAGGCTACACGAGAACGGAGACGTCGAGTAACCAAAACAAATGCGTTAAACAAATTCGTACACGTTATTTATCAATTTAACTCTAGAATTAAAGGATATACAACGAGAAACAACGTTTGACAACCTTTAAACAGTTTTAATAACTATCTCAAAAATTATCGCTCTGATGCAAACAACTGATGAGTTATCTACTTAAATTTGATGAACAAAACGACTTACGTATTTTAAACATGCTAACCTTTAGCCCGGTAAGCAAATTAAAAAAAAAACGCAATATGTAGGCTACACGAGAACGGAGACGTCGAGTAACCAAAACAAATGCGTTAAACAAATTCGTACACGTTATTTATCAATTTAACTCTAGAATTAAAGGATATACAACGAGAACAACGTTTGACAACCTTTAAACAGTTTTAATAACTATCTCAAAAATTATCGCTCTGATGCAAACAACTGATGAGTTATCTACTTAAATTTGATGAACAAAACGACTTACGTATTTTAAGCATGCTAACCTTTAGCCCGGTAAGCAAATTAAAAAAAACGCAATATGTAGGCTACACGAGAACGGAGACGTCGAGTAACCAAAACAAATGCGTTAAACAAATTCGTACACGTTATTTATCAATTTAACTCTAGAATTAAAGGAAATACAACGAGAAACAACGTTTGACAACCTTTAAACAGTTTTAATAACTATCTCAAAAATTGTCGCTCTGATGCAAACAACTGATGAGTTATCTACTTAAATTTGATGAACAAAACGACTTACGTATTTTAAACATGCTAACCTTTAGCCCGGTAAGCAAATGAAAAAAAAACGCAATATGTAGGCTACACGAGAACGGAGACGTCGAGTAACCAAAACAAATGCGTTAAACAAATTCGTACACGTTATTTATCAATTTAACTCTAGAATTAAAGGATATACAACGAGAAACAACGTTTGACAACCTTTAAACAGTTTTAATAACTATCTCAAAAATTATCGCTCTGATGCAAACAACAGATGAGTTATCTACTTAAATTTGATGAACAAAACGACTTACGTATTTTAAACATGCTAACCTTTAGCCCGGTAAGCAAATTAAAAAAAAAACGCAATATGTAGGCTACACGAGAACGGAGACGTCGAGTAACCAAAACAAATGCGTTAAACAAATTCGTACACGTTATTTATCAATTTAACTCTAGAATTAAAGGATATACAACGAGAAACAACGTTTGACAACCTTTAGACAGTTTTAATAACTATCTCAAAAATTATCGTTCTGATGCAAACAACTGATGAGTTATCTACTTAAATTTGATGAACAAAACGACTTACGTATTTTAAACATGCTAACCTTTAGCCCGGTAAGCAAATTAAAAAAAAAACGCAATATGTAGGCTACACGAGAACGGAGACGTCGAGTAACCAAAACAAATGCGTTAAACAAATTCGTACACGTTATTTATCAATTTAGCTCTAGAATTAAAGGATATACAACGAGAAACAACGTTTGACAACCTTTAAACAGTTTTAATAACTATCTCAAAAATTGTCGCTCTGATGCAAACAACTGATGAGTTATCTACTCAAATTTGTTGAACAAAACGACTTACGTATTTTAAACATGCTAACCTTTAGCCCGGTAAGCAAATTAAAAAAAAACGCAATATGTAGGCTACACGAGAACGGAGACGTCGAGTAACCAAAAGAAATGCGTTAAACAAATTCGTACACGTTATTTATCAATTTAACTCTAGAATTAAAGGATATACAACGAGAAACAACGTTTGACAACCTTTAAACAGTTTTAATAACTATCTCAAAAATTATCGCTCTGATGCAAACAACTGATGAGTTATCTACTTAAATTTGTTGAACAAAACGACTTACGTATTTTAAACATGCTAACCTTTAGCCCGGTAAGCAAATTAAAAAAAAACGCAATATGTAGGCTACACGAGAACGGAGACGTCGAGTAACCAAAACAAATGCGTTAAACAAATTCGTACACGTTATTTATCAATTTAACTCTAGAATTAAAGGATATATAACGAGAAACAACGTTTGACAACCTTTAAACAGTTTTAATAACTATCTCAAAAATTATCGCTCTGATGCAAACAACTGATGAGTTATCTACTTAAATTTGATGAACAAAACGACTTACGTATTTTAAACATGCTAACCTTTAGCCCGGTAAGCAAATTAAAAAAAAACGCAATATGTAGGCTACACGAGAACGGAGACGTCGAGTAACCAAAACAAATGCGTTAAACAAATTCGTACACGTTATTTATCAATTTAACTCTAGAATTAAAGGATATACAACGAGAAACAACGTTTGACAACCTTTAAACAATTTTAATAACTATCTCAAAAATTATCGCTCTGATGCAAACAACTGATCAGTTATCTACTTAAATTTGATGAACAAAACGACTTACGTATTTTAAATATGCTAACCTTTAGCCCGGTAAGCAAATTAAAAAAAAACGCAATATGTAGGCTACACGAGAACGGAGACGTCGAGTAACCAAAACAAATGCGTTAAACAAATTCGTACACGTTATTTATCAATTTAACTCTAGAATTAAAGGATATACAACGAGAAACAACGTTTGACAACCTTTAAACAGTTTTAATAACTATCTCAAAAATTATCGCTCTGATGCAAACAACTGATGAGTTATCTACTTAAATTTGTTGAACAAAACGACTTACGTATTTTAAACATGCTAACCTTTAGCCCGGTAAGCAAATTAAAAAAAAAACGCAATATGTAGGCTACACGAGAACGGAGACGTCGAGTAACCAAAACAAATGCGTTAAACAAATTCGTACACGTTATTTATCAATTTAACTCTAGAATTAAAGGATATACAACGAGAAACAACGTTTGACAACCTTTAAACAGTTTTAATAACTATCTCAAAAATTATCGCTCTGATGCAAACAACTGATGAGTTATCTACTTAAATTTGATGAACAAAACGACTTACGTATTTTAAACATGCTAACCTTTAGCCCGGTAAGCAAATTAAAAAAAAACGCAATATGTAGGCTACACGAGAACGGAGACGTCGAGTAACCAAAACAAATACGTTAAACAAATTCGTACACGTTATTTATCAATTTAACTCTAGAATTAAAGGATATACAACGAGAAACAACGTTTGACAACCTTTAAACAGTTTTAATAACTATCTCAAAAATTGTCGCTCTGATGCAAACCACTGATGAGTTATCTACTTAAATTTGATGAACAAAACGACTTACGTATTTTAAACATGCTAACCTTTAGCCCGGTAAGCAAATTAAAAAAAAAAACGCAATATGTAGGCTACACGAGAACGGAGACGTCGAGTAACCAAAACAAATGCGTTAAACAAATTCGTACACGTTATTTATCAATTTAACTCTAGAATTAAAGGATATACAACGAGAAACAACGTTTGACAACCTTTAAACAGTTTTAATAACTATCTCAAAAATTATCGCTCTGATGCAAACAACTGATGAGTTATCTACTTAAATATGATGAACAAAACGACTTACGTATTTTAAACATGCTAACCTTTAGCCCGGTAAGCAAATTAAAAAAAAACGCAATATGTAGGCTACACGAGAACGGAGACGTCGAGTAACAAAAACAAATGCGTTAAACAAATTCGTACACGTTATTTATAAATTTAACTCTAGAATTAAAGGATATACAACGAGAAACAACGTTTGACAACCTTTAAACAGTTTTAATAACTATCTCAAAAATTGTCGCTCTGATGCAAACAACTGATGAGTTATCTACTTAAATTTGTTGAACAAAACCACTTACGTATTTTAAGCATGCTAACCTTTAGCCCGGTAAGCAAATTAAAAAAAAACGCAATATGTGGGCTACACGAGAACGGAGACGTCGAGTAACCAAAACAAATGCGTTAAACAAATTCGTAGACGTTATTTATCAATTTAACTCTAGAATTAAAGTATATACAACGAGAAACAACGTTTGACAATCTTTAAACAGTTTTAATAACTATCTCAAAAATTATCGCTCTGATGCAAACAACTGATGAGTTATCTACTTAAATTTGATGAACAAAACGACTTACGTATTTTAAACATGCTAACCTTTAGCCCGGTAAGCAAATTAAAAAAAAAACGCAATATGTAGGCTACACGAGAACGGAGACGTCGAGTAACCAAAACAAATGCGTTAAACAAATTCGTACACGTTATTTATCAATTTAACTCTAGAATTAAAGGATATACAACGAGAAACAACGTTTGACAACCTTTAAACAGTTTTAATAACTATCTCAAAAATTATCGCTCTGATGCAAACAACTGATGAGTTATCTACTTAAATTTGATGAACAAAACGACTTACGTATTTTAAACATGCTAACGTTTAGCCCGGTAAGCAAATTAAAAAAAAAACGCAATATGTAGGCTACACGAGAACGGAGACGTCGAGTAACCAAAACAAATGCGTTAAACAAATTCGTACACGTTATTTATCAATTTATCTCTAGAATTAAAGGATATACAACGAGAAACAACGTTTGACAACCTTTAAACAGTTTTAATAACTATCTCAAAAATTGTCGCTCTGATGCAAACAACTGATGAGTTATCTACTTAAATTTGATGAACAAAACGACTTACGTATTTTAAACATGCTAACCTTTAGCCCGGTAAGCAAATTAAAAAAAAAAACGCAATATGTAGGCTACACGAGAACGGAGACGTCGAGTAACCAAAACAAATGCGTTAAACAAATTCGTACACGTTATTTATCAATTTAACTCTAGAATTAAAGGATATACAACGAGAAACAACGTTTGACAACCTTTAAACAGTTTTAATAACTATCTCAAAAATTATCGCTCTGATGCAAACAACTGATGAGTTATCTAATTAAATTTGATGAACAAAACGACTTACGTATTTTAAACATGCTAACCTTTAGCCCGGTAAGCAAATTAAAAAAAAAACGCAATATGTAGGCTACACGAGAACGGAGACGTCGAGTAACCAAAACAAATGCGTTAAACAAATTCGTACACGTTATTTATCAATTTAACTCTAGAATTAAAGGATATGCAACGAGAAACAACGTTTGACAACCTTTAAACAGTTTTAATAACTATCTCAAAAATTGTCGCTCTGATGCAAACAACTGATGAGTTATCTACTTAAATTTGATGAACAAAACGACTTACGTATTTTAAACATGCTAACCTTTAGCCCGGTAAGCAAATTAAAAAAAAAACGCAATGTGTAGGCTACACGAGAACTGAGACGTCGAGTAACCAAAACAAATGCGTTAAACAAATTCGTACACGTTATTTATCAATTTAACTCTAGAATTAAAGGATATACAACGAGAAACAACGTTTGACAACCTTTAAACAGTTTTAATAACTATCTCAAAAATTGTCGCTCTGATGCAAACAACTGATGAGTTATCTACTTAAATTTGTTGAACAAAACGACTTACGTATTTTAAGCATGCTAACCTTTAGCCCGGTAAGCAAATTAAAAAAAAACGCAATATGTGGGCTACACGAGAACGGAGACGTCGTAGACGTTATTTATCAATTTAACTCTAGAATTAAAGGATATACAACGAGAAACAACGTTTGACAACCTTTAAACAGTTTTAATAACTATCTCAAAAATTATCGCTCTGATGCAAACAACTGATGAGTTATCTACTTAAATTTGATGAACAAAACGACTTACGTATTTTAAACATGCTAACCTTTAGCCCGGTAAGCAAATTAAAAAAAAAACGCAATATGTAGGCTACACGAGAACGGAGACGTCGAGTAACCAAAACAAATGCGTTAAACAAATTCGTACACGTTATTTATCAATTTAACTCTAGAATTAAAGGATATACAACGAGAAACAACGTTTGACAACCTTTAAACAGTTTTAATAACTATCTCAAAAATTATCGCTCTGATGCAAACAACTGATGAGTTATCTACTTAAATTTGATGAACAAAACGACTTACGTATTTTAAACATGCTAACCTTTAGCCCGGTAAGCAAATTAAAAAAAAAACGCAATATGTAGGCTACACGAGAACGGAGACGTCGAGTAACCAAAACAAATGCGTTAAACAAATTCGTACACGTTATTTATCAATTTAACTCTAGAATTAAAGGATATACAACGAGAAACAACGTTTGACAACCTTTAAACAGTTTTAATAACTATCTCAAAAATTGTCGCTCTGATGCAAACAACTGATGAGTTATCTACTTAAATTTGATGAACAAAACGACTTACGTATTTTAAACATGCTAACCTTTAGCCCGGTAAGCAAATTAAAAAAAAAACGCAATATGTAGGCTACACGAGAACGGAGACGTCGAGTAACCAAAACAAATGCGTTAAACAAATTCGTACACGTTATTTATCAATTTAACTCTAGAATTAAAGGATATACAACGAGAAACAACGTTTGACAACCTTTAAACAGTTTTAATAACTATCTCAAAAATTATCGCTCTGATGCAAACAACTGATGAGTTATCTACTTAAATTTGATGAGCAAAACGACTTACGTATTTTAAACATGCTAACCTTTAGCCCGGTAAGCAAATTAAAAAAAAAACGCAATATGTAGGCTACACGAGAACGGAGACGTCGAGTAACCAAAACAAATGCGTTAAACAAATTCGTACACGTTATTTATCAATTTAACTCTAGAATTAAAGGATATACAACGAGAAACAACGTTTGACAACCTTTAAACAGTTTTAATAACTATCTCAAAAATTATCGCTCTGATGCAAACAACTGATGAGTTATCTACTTAAATTTGTTGAACAAAACGACTTACGTATTTTGAGCATGCTAACCTTTAGCCCGGTAAGCAAATTAAAAAAAAAAACGCAATATGTAGGCTACACGAGAACGGAGACGTCGAGTAACCAAAACAAATGCGTTAAACAAATTCGTACACGTTATTTATCAATTTAACTCTAGAATTAAAGGATATACAACGAGAAACAACGTTTGACAACCTTTAAACAGTTTTAATAACTATCTCAAAATTGTCGCTCTGATGCAAACAACTGATGAGTTATCTACTTAAATTTGATGAACAAAACGACTTACGTATTTTAAACATGCTAACCTTTAGCCCGGTAAGCAAATTTAAAAAAAAACGCAATATGTGGGCTACACGAGAACGGAGACGTCGAGTAACCAAAACAAATGCGTTAAACAAATTCGTACACGTTATTTATCAATTTAACTCTAGAATTAAAGGATATACAACGAGAAACAACGTTTGACAACCTTTAAACAGTTTTAATAACTATCTCAAAAATTATCGCTCTGATGCAAACAACTGATGAGTTATCTACTTAAATTTGATGAACAAAACGACTTACGTATTTTAAACATGCTAACCTTTAGCCCGGTAGGCAAATTAAAAAAAAAACGCAATATGTAGGCTACACGAGAACGGAGACGTCGAGTAACCAAAACAAATGCGTTAAACAAATTCGTACACGTTATTTATCAATTTAACTCTAGAATTAAAGGATATACAACGAGAAACAACGTTTGACAACCTTTAAACAGTTTTAATAACTATCTCAAAAATTGTCGCTCTGATGCAAACAACTGATGAGTTATCTACTTAAATTTGATGAACAAAACGACTTACGTATTTGAAACATGCTAACCTTTAGCCCGGTAAGCAAATTAAAAAAAAAACGCAATATGTAGGCTACACGAGAACGGATACGTCGAGTAACCAAAACAAATGCGTTAAACAAATTCGTACACGTTATTTATCAATTTAACTCTAGAATTAAAGGATATACAACGAGAAACAACGTTTGACAACCTTTAAACAGTTTTAATAACTATCTCAAAAATTATCGCTCGGATGCAAACAACTGATGAGTTATCTACTTAAATATGATGAACAAAACGACTTACGTATTTTAAACATGCTAACCTTTAGCCCGGTAAGCAAATTTAAAAAAAAAACGCAATATGTAGGCTACACGAGAACGGAGACGTCGAGTAACCAAAACAAATGCGTTAAACAAATTCGTACACGTTATTTATCAATTTAACTCTAGAATTAAAGGATATACAACGAGAAACAACGTTTGACAACCTTTAAACAGTTTTAATAACTATCTCAAAAATTATCGCTCTGATGCAAACAACTGATGAGTTATCTACTTAAATATGATGAACAAAACGACTTACGTATTTTAAACATGCTAACCTTTAGCCCGGTAAGCAAATTAAAAAAAAAACGCAATATGTAGGCTACACGAGAACGGAGACGTCGAGTAACCAAAACAAATGCGTTAAACAAATTCGTACACGTTATTTATCAATTTAACTCTAGAATTAAAGGATATACAACGAGAAACAACGTTTGACAACCTTTAAACAGTTTTAATAACTATCTCAAAAATTATCGCTCGGATGCAAACAACTGATGAGTTATCTACTTAAATATGATGAACAAAACGACTTACGTATTTTAAACATGCTAACATTTAGCCCGGTAAGCAAATTTAAAAAAAAACGCAATATGTGGGCTACACGAGAACGGAGACGTCGAGTAACCGAAACAAATGCGTTAAACAAATTCGTACACGTTATTTATCAATTTAACTCTAGAATTAAAGGATATACAACGAGAAACAACGTTTGACAACCTTTAAACAGTTTTAATAACTATCTCAAAAATTATCGCTCTGATGCAAACAACTGATGAGTTATCTACTTAAATTTGATGAACAAAACGACTTACGTATTTTAAACATGCTAACCTTTAGCCCGGTAAGCAAATTAAAAAAAAAACGCAATATGTAGGCTACACGAGAACGGAGACGTCGAGTAACCAAAACAAATGCGTTAAACAAATTCGTACACGTTATTTATCAATTTAACTCTAGAATTAAAGGATATACAACGAGAAACAACGTTTGACAACCTTTAAACAGTTTTAATAACTATCTCAAAAATTATCGCTCTGATGCAAACAACTGATGAGTTATCTACTTAAATTTGATGAACAAAACGACTTACGTATTTTAAACATGCTAACCTTTAGCCCGGTAAGCAAATTAAAAAAAAAACGCAATATGTAGGCTACACGAGAACGGAGACGTCGAGTAACCAAAACAAATGCGTTAATTAAATTCGTACACGTTATTTATAAATTTAACTCTAGAATTAAAGGATATACAACGAGAAACAACGTTTGACAACCTTTAAACAGTTTTAATAACTATCTCAAAAATTGTCGCTCTGATGCAAACAACTGATGAGTTATCTACTTAAATTTGATGAACAAAACGACTTACGTATTTTAAACATGCTAACCTTTAGCCCGGTAAGCAAATTAAAAAAAAACGCAATATGTAGGCTACACGAGAACGGAGACGTCGAGTAACCAAAACAAATGCGTTAAACAAATTCGTACACGTTATTTATCAATTTAACTCCAGAATTAAAGGATATACAACGAGAAACAACGTTTGACAACCTTTAAACAGTTTTAATAACTATCTCAAAAATTATCGCTTTGATGCAAACAACTGATGAGTTATCTACTTAAATATGATGAACAAAACGAATTACGTATTTTAAACATGCTAACCTTTAGCCCGGTAAGCAAATTAAAAAAAAAACGCAATATGTAGGCTACACGAGAACGGAGACGTCGAGTAACCAAAACAAATGCGTTAAACAAATTCGTACACGTTATTTATCAATTTAACTCTAGAATTAAAGGATATACAACGAGAAACAACGTTTGACAACCTTTAAACAGTTTTAATAACTATCTCAAAAATTATCGCTCTGATGCAAACAACTGATGAGTTATCTACTTAAATATGATGAACAAAACGACTTACGTATTTTAAACATGCTAACCTTTAGCCCGGTAAGCAAATTAAAAACAAAACGCAATATGTGGGCTACACGAGAACGGAGACGTCGAGTAACCAAAACAAATGCGTTAAACAAATTCGTACACGTTATTTATCAATTTAACTCTAGAATTAAAGGATATACAACGAGAAACAACGTTTGACAACCTTTAAACAGTTTTAATAACTATCTCAAAAATTATCGCTCTGATGCAAACAACTGATGAGTTATCTACTTAAATATGATGACCAAACGACTTACGTATTTTAAACATGCTAACTTTTAGCCCGGTAAGCAAATTAAAAAAAAAAACGCAATATGTAGGCTACACGAGAACGGAGACGTCGAGTAACCAAAACAAATTCGTTAAACAAATTCGTACACGTTATTTATCAATTTAACTCTAGAATTAAAGGATATACAACGAGAAACAACGTTTGACAACCTTTAAACAGTTTTAATAACTATCTCAAAAATTATCGCTCTGATGCAAACAACTGATGAGTTATCTACTTAAATTTGATGAACAAAACGACTTACGTATTTTAAACATGCTAACCTTTAGCCCGGTAAGCAAATTAAAAAAAAAACGCAATATGTAGGCTACACGAGAACGGAGACGTCGAGTAACCAAAACAAATGCGTTAAACAAATTCGTACACGTTATTTATCAATTTAACTCTAGAATTAAAGGATATACAACGAGAAACAACGTTTGACAACCTTTAAACAGTTTTAATAACTATCTCAAAAATTGTCGCTCTGATGCAAACAACTGATGAGTTATCTACTTAAATTTGTTGAACAAAACGACTTACGTATTTTAAATATGCTAACCTTTAGCCCGGTAAGCAAATTAAAAAAAAAACGCAATATGTAGGCTACACGAGAACGGAGACATCGAGTAACCAAAACAAATGCGTTAAACAAATTCGTACACGTTATTTATCAATTTAACTCTAGAATTAAAGGATATACAACGAGAAACAACGTTTGACAACCTTTAAACAGTTTTAATAACTATCTCAAAAATTATCGCTCTGATGCAAACAACTGATGAGTTATCTACTTAAATTTGTTGAACAAAACGACTTACGTATTTTAAACATGCTAACCTTTAGCCCGGTAAGCAAATTAAAAAAAAAACGCAATATGCAGGCTACACGAGAACGGAGACGTCGAGTAACCAAAACAAATGCGTTAAACAAATTCGTACACGTTATTTATCAATTTAACTCTAGAATTAAAGGATATACAACGAGAAACAACGTTTGACAACCTTTAAACAGTTTTAATAACTATCTCAAAAATTATCGCTCTGATGCAAACAACTGATGAGTTATCTACTTAAATATGATGAACAAAACGACTTACGTATTTTAAACATGCTAACCTTTAGCCCGGTAAGCAAATTAAAAAAAAACGCAATATGTAGGCTACACGAGAACGGAGACGTCGAGTAACCAAAACAAATGCGTTAAACAAATTCGTACACGTTATTTATCAATTTAACTCTAGAATTAAAGGATATACAACGAGAAACAACGTTTGACAACCTTTAAACAGTTTTAATAACTATCTCAAAAATTATCGCTCTGATGCAAACAACTGATGAGTTATCTACTCAAATTTGTTGAACAAAACGACTTACGTATTTTAAACCTGCTAACCTTTAGCCCGGTAAGCAAATTAAAAAAAAAACGCAATATGTAGGCTACACGAGAACGGAGACGTCGAGTAACCAAAACAAATGCGTTAAACAAATTCGTACACGTTATTTATCAATTTAACTCTAGAATTAAAGGATATACAACGAGAAACAACGTTTGACAACCTTTAAACAGTTTTAATAACTATCTCAAAAATTATCGCTCTGATGCAAACAACTGATGAGTTATCTACTTAAATTTGATGAACAAAACGACTTACGTATTTTAAACATGCTAACCTTTAGCCCGGTAAGCAAATTAAAAAAAAAAACGCAATATGTAGGCTACACGAGAACGGAGACCTCGAGTAACCAAAACAAATGCGTTAAACAAATTCGTACACGTTATTTATCAATTTAACTCTAGAATTAAAGGATATACAACGAGAAACCTTTAAACAGTTTTAATAACTATCTCAAAAATTATCGCTCTGATGCAAACAACTGATGAGTTATCTACTTAAATATGATGAACAAAACGACTTACGTATTTTAAACATGCTAACCTTTAGCCCGGTAAGCAAATTAAAAAAAAAACGCAATATGTAGGCTACACGAGAACGGAGACGTCGAGTAACCAAAACAAATGCGTTAAACAAATTCGTACACGTTATTTATCAATTTAACTCTAGAATTAAAGGATATACAACGAGAAACAACGTTTGACAACCTTTAAACAGTTTTAATAACTATCTCAAAAATTATCGCTCTGATGCAAACATCTGATGAGTTATCTACTTAAATATGATGAACAAAACGACTTACGTATTTTAAACATGCTAACCTTTAGCCCGGTAAGCAAATTAAAAAAAAAAAACGCAATATGTAGGCTACACGAGAACGGAGACGTCGAGTAACCAAAACAAATGCGTTAAACAAATTCGTACACGTTATTTATCAATTTAACTCTAGAATTAAAGGATATACAACGAGAAACAACGTTTGACAACCTTTAAACAGTTTTAATAACTATCTCAAAAATTATCGCTCTGATGCAAACAACTGATGAGTTATCTACTTAAATTTGATGAACAAAACGACTTACGTATTTTAAACATGCTAACCTTTAGCCCGGTAAGCAAATTAAAAAAAAACGCAATATGTAGGCTACACGAGAACGGAGACGTCGAGTAACCAAAACAAATGCGTTAAACAAATTCGTACACGTTATTTATCAATTTAACTCTAGAATTAAAGGATATACAACGAGAAACAACGTTTGACAACCTTTAAACAGTTTTAATAACTATCTCAAAAATTATCGCTCTGATGCAAACAACTGATGAGTTATCTACTTTAATTTGATGAACAAAACGACTTACGTATTTTAAGCATGCTAACCTTTAGCCCGGTAAGCAAACTAAAAAAAAAAACGCAATATGTAGGCTACACGAGAACGCAGACGTCGAGTAACCAAAACAAATGCGTTAAACAAATTCGTACACGTTATTTATCAATTTAACTCTAGAATTAAAGAATATACAACGAGAAACAACGTTTGACAACCTTTAAACAGTTTTAATAACTATCTCAAAAATTGTCGCTCTGATGCAAACAACTGATGAGTTATCTACTTAGATTTGATGAACAAAATGACTTACGTATTTTAAACATGCTAACCTTTAGCCCGGTAAGCAAATTAAAAAAAAACGCAATATGTAGGCTACACGAGAACGGAGACGTCGAGTAACCAAAACAAATGCGTTAAACAAATTCGTACACGTTATTTATCAATTTAACTCTAGAATTAAAGGATATACAACGAGAAACAACGTTTGACAACCTTTAAACAGTTTTAATAACTATCTCAAAAATTATCGCTCTGATGCAAACAACAGATGAGTTATCTACTTAAATTTGATGAACAAAACGACTTACGTATTTTAAACATGCTAACCTTTAGCCCGGTAAGCAAATTAAAAAAAAAACGCAATATGTAGGCTACACGAGAACGGAGACGTCGAGTAACCAAAATAAATGCGTTAAACAAATTCGTACACGTTATTTATCAATTTAACTCTAGAATTAAAGGATATACAACGAGAAACAACGTTTGACAACCTTTAAACAGTTTTAATAACTATCTCAAAAATTATCGCTCTGATGCAAACAACTGATGAGTTATCTACTTAAATTTGATGAACAAAACGACTTACGTATTTTAAACATGCTAACCTTTAGCCCGGTAAGCAAATTAAAAAAAAAACGCAATATGCAGGCTACACGAGAACTGAGACGTCGAGTAACCAAAACAAATGCGTTAAACAAATTCGTACACGTTATTTATCAATTTAACTCTAGAATTAAAGGATATACAACGAGAAACAACGTTTGACAACCTTTAAACAGTTTTAATAACTATCTCAAAAATTATCGCTCTGATGCAAACAACTGATGAGTTATCTACTTAAATATGATGAACAAAACGACTTACGTATTTTAAACATGCTAACCTTTAGCCCGGTAAGCAAATTAAAAAAAAAAACGCAATATGTAGGCTACACGAGAACGGAGACGTCGAGTAACCAAAACAAATGCGTTAAACAAATTCGTACACGTTATTTATCAATTTAACTCTAGAATTAAAGGATATACAACGAGAAACAACGTTTGACAACCTTTAAACAGTTTAAATAACTATCTCAAAAATTATCGCTCTGATGCAAACAACTGATGAGTTATCTACTCAAATTTGTTGAACAAAACGACTTACGTATTTTAAACCTGCTAACCTTTAGCCCGGTAAGCAAATTAAAAAAAAAACGCAATATGTAGGCTACACGAGAACGGAGACGTCGAGTAACCAAAACAAATGCGTTAAACAAATTCGTACATGTTATTTATCAATTTAACTCTAGAATTAAAGGATATACAACGAGAAACAACGTTTGACAACCTTTAAACAGTTTTAATAACTATCTCAAAAATTATCGCTCTGATGCAAACAACTGATGAGTTATCTACTTAAATTTGATGAACAAAACGACTTACGTATTTTAAACATGCTAACCTTTAGCCCGGTAAGCAAATTAAAAAAAAAAACGCAATATGTAGGCTACACGAGAACGGAGACGTCGAGTAACCAAAACAAATGCGTTAAACAAATTCGTACACGTTATTTATCAATTTAACTCTAGAATTAAAGGATATACAACGAGAAACAACGTTTGACAACCTTTAAACAGTTTTAATAACTATCTCAAAAATTATCGCTCTGATGCAAACAACTGATGAGTTATCTACTTAAATATGATGAACAAAACGACTTACGTATTTTAAACATGCTAACCTTTAGCCCGGTAAGCAAATTAAAAAAAAAAACGCAATATGTAGGCTACACGAGAACGGAGACGTCGAGTAACCAAAACAAATGCGTTAAACAAATTCGTACACGTTATTTATCAATTTAACTCTAGAATTAAAGGATATACACCGAGAAACAACGTTTGACAACCTTTAAACAGTTTTAATAACTATCTCAAAAATTATCGCTCTGATGCAAACAACTGATGAGTTATCTACTTAAATTTGATGAACAAAACGACTTACGTATTTTAAACATGCTAACCTTTAGCCCGGTAAGCAAATTAAAAAAAAAAACGCAATATGTAGGCTACACGAGAACGGAGACGTCGAGTGACCAAAACAAATGCGTTAAACAAATTCGTACACGTTATTTATCAATTTAACTCTAGAATTAAAGGATATACAACGAGAAACAACGTTTGACAAACTTTAAACAGTTTTAATAACTATCTCAAAAATTATCGCTCTGATGCAAACAACTGATGAGTTATCTACTTAAATTTGATGAACAAAACGACTTACGTATTTTAAACATGCTAACCTTTAGCCCGGTAAGCAAATTAAAAAAAAAAACGCAATATGTAGGCTACACGAGAACGGAGACGTCGAGTAACCAAAACAAATGCGTTAAACAAATTCGTACACGTTATTTATCAATTTAACTCTAGAATTAAAGGATATACAACGAGAAACAACGTTTGACAACCTTTAAACAGTTTTAATAACTATCTCAAAAATTATCGCTCTGATGCAAACAACTGATGAGTTATCTACTTAAATATGATGAACAAAACGACTTACGTATTTTAAACATGCTAACCTTTAGCCCGGTAAGCAAATTAAAAAAAAAAAACGCAATATGTAGGCTACACGAGAACGGAGACGTCGAGTAACCAAAACAAATGCGTTAAACAAATTCGTACACGTTATTTATCAATTTAACTCTAGAATTAAAGGATATACAACGAGAAACAACGTTTGACAACCTTTAAACAGTTTTAATAACTATCTCAAAAATTATCGCTCTGATGCAAACAACTGATGAGTTATCTACTTAAATTTGATGAACAAAACGACTTACGTATTTTAAACATGCTAACCTTTAGCCCGGTAAGCAAATTAAAAAAAAAACGCAATATGTAGGCTACACGAGAACGGAGACGTCGAGTAACCAAAACAAAGGCGTTAAACAAATTCGTACACGTTATTTATCAATTTAACTCTAGAATTAAAGGATATACAACGAGAAACAACGTTTGACAACCTTTAAACAGTTTTAATAACTATCTCAAAAATTATCGCTCTGATGCAAACAACTGATGAGTTATCTACTTTAATTTGATGAACAAAACGACTTACGTATTTTAAGCATGCTAACCTTTAGCCCGGTAAGCAAATTAAAAAAAAAACGCAATATGTAGGCTACACGAGAACGGAGACGTCGAGTAACCAAAACAAATGCGTTAAACAAATTCCTACACGTTATTTATCAATTTAACTCTAGAATTAAAGAATATACAACGAGAAACAACGTTTGACAACCTTTAAACAGTTTTAATAACTATCTCAAAAATTGTCGCTCTGATGCAAACAACTGATGAGTTATCTACTTAGATTTGATGAACAAAACGACTTACGTATTTTAAACATGCTAACCTTTAGCCCGGTAAGCAAATTAAAAAAAAACGCAATATGTAGGCTACACGAGAACGGAGACGTCGAGTAACCAAAACAAATGCGTTAAACAAATTCGTACACGTTATTTATCAATTTAACTCTAGAATTAAAGGATATACAACGAGAAACAACGTTTGACAACCTTTAAACAGTTTTAATAACTATCTCAAAAATTATCGCTCTGATGCAAACAACAGATGAGTTATCTACTTAAATTTGATGAACAAAACGACTTACGTATTTTAAACATGCTAACCTTTAGCCCGGTAAGCAAATTAAAAAAAAAACGCAATATGTAGGCTACACGAGAACGGAGACGTCGAGTAACCAAAATAAATGCGTTAAACAAATTCGTACACGTTATTTATCAATTTAACTCTAGAATTAAAGGATATACAACGAGAAACAACGTTTGACAACCTTTAAACAGTTTTAATAACTATCTCAAAAATTATCGCTCTGATGCAAACAACTGATGAGTTATCTACTTAAATTTGATGAACAAAACGACTTACGTATTTTAAACATGCTAACCTTTAGCCCGGTAAGCAAATTAAAAAAAAAACGTAATATGTAGGCTACACGAGAACGGAGACGTCGAGTAACCAAAACAAATGCGTTAAACAAATTCGTACACGTTATTTATCAATTTAACTCTAGAATTAAAGGATATACAACGAGAAACAACGTTTGACAACCTTTAAACAGTTTTAATAACTATCTCAAAAATTATCGCTCTGATGCAAACAACTGATGAGTTATCTACTTAAATATGATGAACAAAACGACTTACGTATTTTAAACATGCTAACCTTTAGCCCGGTAAGCAAATTAAAAAAAAAAACGCAATATGTAGGCTACACGAGAACGGAGACGTCGAGTAACCAAAACAAATGCGTTAAACAAATTCGTACACGTTATTTATCAATTTAACTCTAGAATTAAAGGATATACAACGAGAAACAACGTTTGACAACCTTTAAACAGTTTAATAACTATCTCAAAATTTATCGCTCTGATGCAAACAACTGATGAGTTGTCTACTTAAATATGATGAACAAAACGACTTACGTATTTTAAACATGCTAACCTTTAGCCCGGTAAGCAAATTAAAAAAAAAAACGCAATATGTAGGCTACACGAGAACGGAGACGTCGAGTAACCAAAACAAATGCGTTAAACAAATTCGTACACGTTATTTATCAATTTAACTCTAGAATTAAAGGATATACAACGAGAAACAACGTTTGACAACCTTTAAACAAATGCGTTAAACAAATTCGTACACGTTATTTATCAATTTAACTCTAGAATTAAAGGATATACAACGAAAAACAACGTTTGACTACCTTTAAACAGTTTTAATAACTATCTCAAAAATTATCGCTCTGATGCAAACAACTGATGAGTTATCTACTTTAATTTGATGAACAAAACGACTTACGTATTTTAAGCATGCTAACCTTTAGCCCGGTAAGCAAACTAAAAAAAAAACGCAATATGTAGGCTACACGAGAACGGAGACGTCGAGTAACCAAAACAAATGCGTTAAACAAATTCGTACACGTTATTTATCAATTTAACTCTAGAATTAAAGAATATACAACGAGAAACAACGTTTGACAACCTTTAAACAGTTTTAATAACTATCTCAAAAATTGTCGCTCTGATGCAAACAACTGATGAGTTATCTACTTAGATTTGATGAACAAAACGACTTACGTATTTTAAACATGCTAACCTTTAGCCCGGTAAGCAAATTAAAAAAAAACGCAATATGTAGGCTACACGAGAACGGAGACGTCGAGTAACCAAAACAAATGCGTTAAACAAATTCGTACACGTTATTTATCAATTTAACTCTAGAATTAAAGGATATACAACGAGAAACAACGTTTGACAACCTTTAAACAGTTTTAATAACTATCTCAAAAATTATCGCTCTGATGCAAACAACAGATGAGTTATCTACTTAAATTTGATGAACAAAACGACTTACGTATTTTAAACATGCTAACCTTTAGCCCGGTAAGCAAATTAAAAAAAAAACGCAATATGTAGGCTACACGAGAACGGAGACGTCGAGTAACCAAAATAAATGCGTTAAACAAATTCGTACACGTTATTTATCAATTTAACTCTAGAATTAAAGGATATACAACGAGAAACAACGTTTGACAACCTTTAAACAGTTTTAGTAACTATCTCAAAAATTATCGCTCTGATGCAAACAACTGATGAGTTATCTACTTAAATTTGATGAACAAAACGACTTACGTATTTTAAACATGCTAACCTTTAGCCCGGTAAGCAAATTAAAAAAAAAACGCAATATGCAGGCTACACGAGAACGGAGACGTCGAGTAACCAAAACAAATGCGTTAAACAAATTCGTACACGTTATTTATCAATTTAACTCTAGAATTAAAGGATATACAACGAGAAACAACGTTTGACAACCTTTAAACAGTTTTAATAACTATCTCAAAAATTATCGCTCTGATGCAAACAACTGATGAGTTATCTACTTAAATATGATGAACAAAACGACTTACGTATTTTAAACATGCTAACCTTTAGCCCGGTAAGCAAATTAAAAAAAAAACGCAATATGTAGGCTACACGAGAACGGAGACGTCGAGTAACCAAAACAAATGCGTTAAACAAATTCGTACACGTTATTTATCAATTTAACTCTAGAATTAAAGGATATACAACGAGAAACAACGTTTGACAACCTTTAAACAGTTTTAATAACTATCTCAAAAATTATCGCTCTGATGCAAACAACTGATGAGTTATCTACTCAAATTTGTTGAACAAAACGACTTACGTATTTTAAACCTGCTAACCTTTAGCCCGGTAAGCAAATTAAAAAAAAACGCAATATGTAGGCTACACGAGAACGGAGACGTCGAGTAACCAAAACAAATGCGTTAAACAAATTCGTACACGTTATTTATCAATTTAACTCTAGAATTAAAGGATATACAACGAGAAACAACGTTTGACAACCTTTAAACAGTTTTAATAACTATCTCAAAAATTATCGCTCTGATGCAAACAACTGATGAGTTATCTACTTAAATTTGATGAACAAAACGACTTACGTATTTTAAACATGCTAACCTTTAGCCCGGTAAGCAAATTAAAAAAAAAAACGCAATATGTAGGCTACACGAGAACGGAGACGTCGAGTAACCAAAACAAATGCGTTAAACAAATTCGTACACGTTATTTATCAATTTAACTCTAGAATTAAAGGATATACAACGAGAAACAACGTTTGACAACCTTTAAACAGTTTTAATAACTATCTCAAAAATTATCGCTCTGATGCAAACAACTGATGAGTTATCTACTTAAATATGATGAACAAAACGACTTACGTATTTTAAACATGCTAACCTTTAGCCCGGTAAGCAAATTAAAAAAAAAACGCAATATGTAGGCTACACGAGAACGGAGACGTCGAGTAACCAAAACAAATGCGTTAAACAAATTCGTACACGTTATTTATCAATTTAGCTCTAGAATTAAAGGATATACAACGAGAAACAACGTTTGACAACCTTTAAACAGTTTTAATAACTATCTCAAAAATTATCGCTCTGATGCAAACAACTGATGAGTTATCTACTTAAATTTGATGAACAAAACGACTTACGTATTTTAAACATGCTAACCTTTAGCCCGGTAAGCAAATTAAAAAAAAAAACGCAATATGTAGGCTACACGAGAACGGAGACGTCGAGTGACCAAAACAAATGCGTTAAACAAATTCGTACACGTTATTTATCAATTTAACTCTAGAATTAAAGGATATACAACGAGAAACAACGTTTGACAACCTTTAAACAGTTTTAATAACTATCTCAAAAATTATCGCTCTGATGCAAACAACTGATGAGTTATCTACTTAAATTTGATGAACAAAACGACTTACGTATTTTAAACATGCTAACCTTTAGCCCGGTAAGCAAATTAAAAAAAAAACGCAATATGTAGGCTACACGAGAACGGAGACGTCGAGTAACCAAAACAAATGCGTTAAATAAATTCGTACACGTTATTTATCAATTTAACTCTAGAATTAAAGGATATACAACGAGAAACAACGTTTGACAACCTTTAAACAGTTTTAATAACTATCTCAAAAATTATCGCTCTGATGCAAACAACTGATGAGTTATCTACTTAAATATGATGAACAAAAAGACTTACGTATTTTAAACATGCTAACCTTTAGCCCGGTAAGCAAATTAAAAAAAAAAAACGCAATATGTAGGCTACACGAGAACGGAGACGTCGAGTAACCAAAACAAATGCGTTAAACAAATTCGTACACGTTATTTATCAATTTAACTCTAGTATTAAAGGATATACAACGAGAAACAACGTTTGACAACCTTTAAACAGTTTTAATAACTATCTCAAAAATTATCGCTCTGATGCAAACAACTGATGAGTTATCTACTTAAATTTGATGAACAAAACGACTTACGTATTTTAAACATGCTAACCTTTAGCCCGGTAAGCAAATTAAAAAAAAAACGCAATATGTAGGCTACACGAGAACGGAGACGTCGAGTAACCAAAACAAATGCGTTAAACAAATTCGTACACGTTATTTATCAATTTAACTCTAGAATTAAAGGATATACAACGAGAAACAACGTTTGACAACCTTTAAACAGTTTTAATAACTATCTCAAAAATTATCGCTCTGATGCAAACAACTGATGAGTTATCTACTTTAATTTGATGAACAAAACGACTTACGTATTTTAAGCATGCTAACCTTTAGCCCGGTAAGCAAATTAAAAAAAAAACGCAATATGTAGGCTACACGAGAACGGAGACGTCGAGTAACCAAAACAAATGCGTTAAACAAATTCCTACACGTTATTTATCAATTTAACTCTAGAATTAAAGAATATACAACGAGAAACAACGTTTGACAACCTTTAAACAGTTTTAATAACTATCTCAAAAATTGTCGCTCTGATGCAAACAACTGATGAGTTATCTACTTAGATTTGATGAACAAAACGACTTACGTATTTTAAACATGCTAACCTTTAGCCCGGTAAGCAAATTAAAAAAAAACGCAATATGTAGGCTACACGAGAACGGAGACGTCGAGTAACCAAAACAAATGCGTTAAACAAATTCGTACACGTTATTTATCAATTTAACTCTAGAATTAAAGGATATACAACGAGAAACAACGTTTGACAACCTTTAAACAGTTTTAATAACTATCTCAAAAATTATCGCTCTGATGCAAACAACAGATGAGTTATCTACTTAAATTTGATGAACAAAACGACTTACGTATTTTAAACATGCTAACCTTTATCCCGGTAAGCAAATTAAAAAAAAAACGCAATATGTAGGCTACACGAGAACGGAGACGTCGAGTAACCAAAATAAATGCGTTAAACAAATTCGTACACGTTATTTATCAATTTAACTCTAGAATTAAAGGATATACAACGAGAAACAACGTTTGACAACCTTTAAACAGTTTTAATAACTATCTCAAAAATTATCGCTCTGATGCAAACAACTGATGAGTTATCTACTTAAATTTGATGAACAAAACGACTTACGTATTTTAAACATGCTAACCTTTAGCCCGGTAAGCAAATTAAAAAAAAAACGTAATATGTAGGCTACACGAGAACGGAGACGTCGAGTAACCAAAACAAATGCGTTAAACAAATTCGTACACGTTATTTATCAATTTAACTCTAGAATTAAAGGATATACAACGAGAAACAACGTTTGACAACCTTTAAACAGTTTTAATAACTATCTCAAAAATTATCGCTCTGATGCAAACAACTGATGAGTTATCTACTTAAATATAATGAACAAAACGACTTACGTATTTTAAACATGCTAACCTTTAGCCGGTAAGCAAATTAAAAAAAAAAACGCAATATGTAGGCTACACGAGAACGGAGACGTCGAGTAACCAAAACAAATGCGTTAAACAAATTCGTACACGTTATTATCAATTTAACTCTAGAATTAAAGGATATACAACGAGAAACAACGTTTGACAACCTTTAAACAGTTTAATAACTATCTCAAAATTATCGCTCTGATGCAAACAACTGATGAGTTGTCTACTTAAATATGATGAACAAAACGACTTACGTATTTTAAACATGCTAACCTTTAGCCCGGTAAGCAAATTAAAAAAAAAACGCAATATGTAGGCTACACGAGAACGGAGACGTCGAGTAACCAAAACAAATGCGTTAAACAAATTCGTACACGTTATTTATCAATTTAACTCTAGAATTAAAGGATATACAACGAGAAACAACGTTTGACAACCCAAACAGTTTTAATAACTATCTCAAAAATTATCGCTCTGATGCAAACAACTGATGAGTTATCTACTTAAATTTGATGAACAAAACGACTTACGTATTTTAAACATGCTAACCTTTAGCCGTAAGCAAATTAAAAAAAAAAACGCAATATGTAGGCTACACGAGAAACGGAGACGTCGAGTAACCAAAACAAATGCGTTAAACAAATTCGTACACGTTATTTATGCAATTTAACTCTAGAATTAAAGGATATACAACGAGAAACAACGTTTGACAACCTTTAACAGTTTTTAATAACTATCTCAAAAATTATCGCTCTGATGCAAACAACTGATGAGTTATCTACTTAAATATGATGAACAAACGACTTACGTATTTTAAACATGCTAACCTTTAGCCCGGTAAGCAAATTAAAAAAAAAACGCAATATGTAGGCTACACGAGAACGGAGACGTCGAGTAACCAAAACAAATGCGTTAACAAATTCGTACACGTTATTTATCAATTTAACTCTAGAATTAAAGGATATACAACGAGAAACAACGTTTAAAACAGTTTTAATAACTATCTCAAAAATTATCGCTCTGATGCAAACAACTGCTGAGTTATCTACTCAAATTTGTTGAACAAAACGACTTACGTATTTTAAACATGCTAACCTTTAGCCCGGTAAGCAAATTAAAAAAAAACGCAATATGTAGGCTACACGAGAACGGAGACTTCGAGTAACCAAAACAAATGCGTTAAACAAATTCGTACACGTATTTATCAATTTAACTCTAGAATTAAAGGATATACAACGAGAAACAACGTTTGACAACCTTTAAACAGTTTTAATAACTATCTCAAAAATTATCGCTCTGATGCAAACAACTGATGAGTTATCTACTTAAATATGATGAACAAAACGACTTACGTATTTTAAACATGCTAACCTTTAGCCCGGTAAGCAAATTAAAAAAAAAACGCAATATGTAGGCTACACGAGAACGGAGACGTCGAGTAACCAAAACAAATGCGTTAAACAAATTCGTACACGTTATTTATCAATTTAACTCTAGAATTAAAGGATATACAACGAGAAACAACGTTTGACAACCTTTAAACAGTTTTAATAACTATCTCAAAAATTGTCGCTCTGATGCAAACAACTGATGAGTTATCTACTTAAATTTGTTGAACAAAACGACTTACGTATTTTAAACATGCTAACCTTTAGCCCGGTAAGCAAATTAAAAAAAAAACGCAATATGTAGGCTACACGAGAACGGAGACGTCGAGTAACCAAAACAAATGCGTTAAACAAATTCGTACACGTTATTTATCAATTTAACTCTAGAATTAAAGGATATACAACGAGAAACAACGTTCGACAACCTTTAAACAGTTTTAATAACTATCTCAAAAATTATCGCTCTGATGCAAACAACTGATGAGTTATCTACTTAAATATGATGAACAAAACGACTTACGTATTTTAAACATGCTAACCTTTAGCCCGGTAAGCAAATTAAAAAAAAAACGCAATATGTAGGCTACACGAGAACGGAGACGTCGAGTAACCAAAACAAATGCGTTAAACAAATTCGTACACGTTATTTATCAATTTAACTCTAGAATTAAAGGATATACAACGAGAAACAACGTTTGACAACCTTTAAACAGTTTTAATAACTATCTCAAAAATTATCGCTCTGATGCAAACAACTGATGAGTTATCTACTTAAATTTGTTGAACAAAACGACTTACGTATTTTAAACATGCTAACCTTTAGCCCGGTAAGCAAATTAAAAAAAAAAAACGCAATATGTAGGCTACACGAGAACGGAGACGTCGAGTAACCAAAACAAATGCGTTAAACAAATTCGTACACGTTATTTATCAATTTAACTCTAGAATTAAAGGATATACAACGAGAAACAACGTTTGACAACCTTTAAACAGTTTTAATAACTATCTCAAAAATTATCGCTCTGATGCAAACAACTGATGAGTTATCTACTTAAATTTGATGAACAAAACGACTTACGTATTTTAAGCATGCTAACCTTTAGCCCGGTAAGCAAATTAAAAAAAAAACGCAATATGTAGGCTACACGAGAACGGAGACGTCGAGTAACCAAAACAAATGCGTTAAACAAATTCGTACACGTTATTTATCAATTTAACTCTAGAATTAAAGGATATACAACGAGAAACAACGTTTGACAACCTTTAAACAGTTTTAATAACTATCTCAAAAATTATCGCTCTGATGCAAACAACTGATGAGTTATCTACTTAAATTTGTTGAACAAAACGACTTACGTATTTTAAACATGCTAACCTTTAGCCCGGTAAGCAAATTAAAAAAAAACGCAATATGTAGGCTACACGAGAACGGAGACGTCGAGTAACTAAAACAAATGCGTTAAACAAATTCGTACACGTTATTTATCAATTTAACTCTAGAATTAAAGGATATACAACGAGAAACAACGTTCGACAACCTTTAAACAGTTTTAATAACTATCTCAAAAATTATCGCTCTGATGCAAACAACTGATGAGTTATCTACTTAAATATGATGAACAAAACGACTTACGTATTTTAAACATGCTAACCTTTAGCCCGGTAAGCAAATTAAAAAAAAAACGCAATATGTAGGCTACACGAGAACGGAGACGTCGAGTAACCAAAACAAATGCGTTAAACAAATTCGTACACGTTATTTATCAATTTAACTCTAGAATTAAAGGATATACAACGAGAAACAACGTTTGACAACCTTTAAACAGTTTTAATAACTATCTCAAAAATTATCGCTCTGATGCAAACAACTGATGAGTTATCTACTCAAATTTGTTGGACAAAACGACTTACGTATTTTAAACCTGCTAACCTTTAGCCCGGTAAGCAAATTAAAAAAAAAAACGCAATATGTAGGCTACACGAGAACGGAGACGTCGAGTAACCAAAACAAATGCGTTAAACAAATTCGTACACGTTATTTATCAATTTAACTCTAGAATTAAAGGATATACAACGAGAAACAACGTTTGACAACCTTTAAACAGTTTTTATAACTATCTCAAAAATTATCGCTCTGATGCAAACAACTGATGAGTTATCTACTTAAATTTGATGAACAAAACGACTTACGTATTTTAAACATGCTAACCTTTAGCCCGGTAAGCAAATTAAAAAAAAAAAACGCAATATGTAGGCTACACGAGAACGGAGACGTCGAGTAACCAAAACAAATGCGTTAAACAAATTCGTACACGTTATTTATCAATTTAACTCTAGAATTAAAGGATATACAACGAGAAACAACGTTTGACAACCTTTAAACAGTTTTAATAACTATCTCAAAAATTATCGCTCTGATGCAAACAACTGATGAGTTATCTACTTAAATATGATGAACAAAACGACTTACGTATTTTAAACATGCTAACCTTTAGCCCGGTAAGCAAATTAAAAAAAAAACGCAATATGTAGGCTACACGAGAACGGAGACGTCGAGTAACCAAAACAAATGCGTTAAACAAATTCGTACACGTTATTTATCAATTTAACTCTAGAATTAAAGGATATACAACGAGAAACAACGTTTGACAACCTTTAAACAGTTTTAATAACTATCTCAAAAATTATCGCTCTGATGCAAACAACTGATGAGTTATCTACTTAAATTTGATGAACAAAACGACTTACGTATTTTAAGCATGCTAACCTTTAGCCCGGTAAGCAAATTAAAAAAAAAAACGCAATATGTAGGCTACACGAGAACGGAGACGTCGAGTAACCAAAACAAATGCGTTAAACAAATTCGTACACGTTATTTATCAATTTAACTCTAGAATTAAAGGATATACAACGAGAAACAACGTTTGACAACCTTTAAACAGTTTTAATAACTATCTCAAAAATTATCGCTCTGATGCAAACAACTGATGAGTTATCTACTTAAATTTGATGAACAAAACGACTTACGTGTTTTAAACATGCTAACCTTTGCCCGGTAAGCAAATTAAAAAAAAACGCAATATGTAGGCTACACGAGAACGGAGACGTCGAGTAACCAAAACAAATGCGTTAAACAAATTCGTACACGTTATTTATCAATTTAACTCTAGAATTAAAGGATATACAACGAGAAACAACGTTCGACAACCTTTAAACAGTTTTAATAACTATCTCAAAAATTATCGCTCTGATGCAAACAACTGATGAGTTATCTACTTAAATATGATGAACAAAACGACTTACGTATTTTAAACATGCTAACCTTTAGCCCGGTAAGCAAATTAAAAAAAAAACGCAATATGTAGGCTACACGAGAACGGAGACGTCGAGTAACCAAAACAAATGCGTTAAACAAATTCGTACACGTTATTTATCAATTTAACTCTAGAATTAAAGGATATACAACGAGAAACAACGTTTGACAACCTTTAAACAGTTTTTATAACTATCTCAAAAATTATCGCTCTGATGCAAACAACTGATGAGTTATCTACTTAAATATGATGAACAAAACGACTTACGTATTTTAAACATGCTAACCTTTAGCCCGGTAAGCAAATTAAAAAAAAAAAACGCAATATGTAGGCTACACGAGAACGGAGACTTCGAGTAACCAAAACAAATGCGTTAAACAAATTCGTACACGTTATTTATCAATTTAACTCTAGAATTAAAGGATATACAACGAGAAACAACGTTTGACAACCTTTAAACAGTTTTAATAACTATCTCAAAAATTATCGCTCTGATGCAAACAACTGATGAGTTATCTACTTAAATATGATGAACAAAACGACTTACGTATTTTAAACATGCTAACCTTTAGCCCGGTAAGCAAATTAAAAAAAAAAAACGCAATATGTAGGCTACACGAGAACGGAGACTTCGAGTAACCAAAACAAATGCGTTAAACAAATTCGTACACGTTATTTATCAATTTAACTCTAGAATTAAAGGATATACAACGAGAAACAACGTTTGACAACCTTTAAACGGTTTTAATAACTATCTCAAAAATTATCGCTCTAATGCAAACAACTGATGAGTTATCTACTTAAATATGATGAACAAAACGACTTACGTATTTTAAACATGCTAACCTTTAGCCCGGTAAGCAAATTAAAAAAAAAAACGCAATATGTAGGCTACACGAGAACGGAGACGTCGAGTAACCAAAACAAATGCGTTAAACAAATTCGTACACGTTATTTATCAATTTAACTCTAGAATTAAAGGATATACAACGAGAAACAACGTTTGACAACCTTTAAACAGTTTTAATAACTATCTCAAAAATTATCGCTCTGATGCAAACAACTGATGAGTTATCTACTCAAATTTGTTGGACAAAACGACTTACGTATTTTAAACCTGCTAACCTTTAGCCCGGTAAGCAAATTAAAAAAAAAACACAATATGTAGGCTACACGAGAACGGAGACGTCGAGTAACCAAAACAAATGCGTTAAACAAATTCGTACACGTTATTTATCAATTTAACTCTAGAATTAAAGGATATACAACGAGAAACAACGTTTGACAACCTTTAAACAGTTTTTATAACTATCTCAAAAATTATCGCTCTGATGCAAACAACTGATGAGTTATCTACTTAAATTTGATGAACAAAACGACTTACGTATTTCAAACATGCTAACCTTTAGCCCGGTAAGCAAATTAAAAAAAAAAAACGCAATATGTAGGCTACACGAGAACGGAGACGTCGAGTAACCAAAACAAATGCGTTAAACAAATTCGTACACGTTATTTATCAATTTAACTCTAGAATTAAAGGATATACAACGAGAAACAACGTTTGACAACCTTTAAACAGTTTTAATAACTATCTCAAAAATTATCGCTCTGATGCAAACAACTGATGAGTTATCTACTTAAATATGATGAACAAAACGACTTACGTATTTTAAACATGCTAACCTTTAGCCCGGTAAGCAAATTAAAAAAAAAACGCAATATGTAGGCTACACGAGAACGGAGACGTCGAGTAACCAAAACAAATGCGTTAAACAAATTCGTACACGTTATTTATCAATTTAACTCTAGAATTAAAGGATATACAACGAGAAACAACGTTTGACAACCTTTAAACAGTTTTAATAACTATCTCAAAAATTATCGCTCTGATGCAAACAACTGATGAGTTATCTACTTAAATTTGATGAACAAAACGACTTACGTATTTTAAGCATGCTAACCTTTAGCCCGGTAAGCAAATTAAAAAAAAAAACGCAATATGTAGGCTACACGAGAACGGAGACGTCGAGTAACCAAAACAAATGCGTTAAACAAATTCGTACACGTTATTTATCAATTTAACTCTAGAATTAAAGGATATACAACGAGAAACAACGTTTGACAACCTTTAAACAGTTTTAATAACTATCTCAAAAATTATCGCTCTGATGCAAACAACTGATGAGTTATCTACTTAAATTTGATGAACAAAACGACTTACGTGTTTTAAACATGCTAACCTTTAGCCCGGTAAGCAAATTAAAAAAAAAACGCAATATGTAGGCTACACGAGAACGGAGACGTCGAGTAACCAAAACAAATGCGTTAAACAAATTCGTACACGTTATTTATCAATTTAACTCTAGAATTAAAGGATATACAACGAGAAACAACGTTCGACAACCTTTAAACAGTTTTAATAACTATCTCAAAAATTATCGCTCTGATGCAAACAACTGATGAGTTATCTACTTAAATATGATGAACAAAACGACTTACGTATTTTAAACATGCTAACCTTTAGCCCGGTAAGCAAATTAAAAAAAAAACGCAATATGTAGGCTACACGAGAACGGAGACGTCGAGTAACCAAAACAAATGCGTTAAACAAATTCGTACACGTTATTTATCAATTTAACTCTAGAATTAAAGGATATACAACGAGAAACAACGTTTGACAACCTTTAAACAGTTTTAATAACTATCTCAAAAATTATCGCTCTGATGCAAACAACTGATGAGTTATCTACTTAAATTTGTTGAACAAAACGACTTACGTATTTTAAACATGCTAACCTTTAGCCCGGTAAGCAAATTAAAAAAAAAAAACGCAATATGTAGGCTACACGAGAACGGAGACGTCGAGTAACCAAAACAAATGCGTTAAACAAATTCGTACACGTTATTTATCAATTTAACTCTAGAATTAAAGGATATACAACGAGAAACAACGTTTGACAACCTTTAAACAGTTTTAATAACTATCTCAAAAATTATCGCTCTGATGCAAACAACTGATGAGTTATCTACTTAAATTTGATGAACAAAACGACTTACGTATTTTAAGCATGCTAACCTTTAGCCCGGTAAGCAAATTAAAAAAAAAACGCAATATGTAGGCTACACGAGAACGGAGACGTCGAGTAACCAAAACAAATGCGTTAAACAAATTCGTACACGTTATTTATCAATTTAACTCTAGAATTAAAGGATATACAACGAGAAACAACGTTTGACAACCTTTAAACAGTTTTAATAACTATCTCCAAAATTATCGCAACTGATGAGTTATCTACTTAAATTTGATGAACAAAACGACTTACGTATTTTAAGCATGCTAACCTTTAGCCCGGTAAGCAAATTAAAAAAAAAACGCAATATGTAGGCTACACGAGAACGGAGACGTCGAGTAACCAAAACAAATGCGTTAAACAAATTCGTACACGTTATTTATCAATTTAACTCTAGAATTAAAGGATATACAACGAGAAACAACGTTTGACAACCTTTAAACAGTTTTAATAACTATCTCAAAAATTGTCCCTCTGATGCAAACAACTGATGAGTTATCTACTTAAATTTGATGAACAAAACGACTTACGTATTTTAAACATGCTAACCTTTAGCCCGGTAAGCAAATTAAAAAAAAACGCAATATGTAGGCTACACGAGAACGGAGACGTCGAGTAACCAAAACAAATGCGTTAAACAAATTCGTACACGTTATTTATCAATTTAACTCTAGAATTAAAGGATATACAACGAGAAACAACGTTTGACAACCTTTAAACAGTTTTAATAACTATCTCAAAAATTATCGCTCTGATGCAAACAACAGATGAGTTATCTACTTAAATTTGATGAACAAAACGACTTACGTATTTTAAACATGCTAACCTTTAGCCCGGTAAGCAAATTAAAAAAAAACGCAATATGTAGGCTACACGAGAACGGAGACGTCGAGTAACCAAAACAAATGCGTTAAACAAATTCGTACACGTTATTTATCAATTTAACTCTAGAATTAAAGGATATACAACGAGAAACAACGTTTGACAACCTTTAAACAGTTTTAATAACTATCTCAAAAATTATCGTTCTGATGCAAACAACTGATGAGTTATCTACTTAAATTTGATGAACAAAACGACTTACGTATTTTAAACATGCTAACCTTTAGCCCGGTAAGCAAATTAAAAAAAAAACGCAATATGTAGGCTACACGAGAACGGAGACGTCGAGTAACCAAAACAAATGCGTTAAACAAATTCGTACACGTTATTTATCAATTTAGCTCTAGAATTAAAGGATATACAACGAGAAACAACGTTTGACAACCTTTAAACAGTTTTAATAACTATCTCAAAAATTGTCGCTCTGATGCAAACAACTGATGAGTTATCTACTCAAATTTGTTGAACAAAACGACTTACGTATTTTAAACATGCTAACCTTTAGCCCGGTAAGCAAATTAAAAAAAAACGCAATATGTAGGCTACACGAGAACGGAGACGTCAAGTAACCAAAACAAATGCGTTAAACAAATTCGTACACGTTATTTATCAATTTAACTCTAGAATTAAAGGATATACAACGAGAAACAACGTTTGACAACCTTTAAACAGTTTTAATAACTATCTCAAAAATTATCGCTCTGATGCAAACAACTGATGAGTTATCTACTTAAATTTGTTGAACAAAACGACTTACGTATTTTAAACATGCTAACCTTTAGCCCGGTAAGCAAATTAAAAAAAAACGCAATATGTAGGCTACACGAGAACGGAGACGTCGAGTAACTAAAACAAATGCGTTAAACAAATTCGTACACGTTATTTATCAATTTAACTCTAGAATTAAAGGATATATAACGAGAAACAACGTTTGACAACCTTTAAACAGTTTTAATAACTATCTCAAAAATTATCGCTCTGATGCAAACAACTGATGAGTTATCTACTTAAATTTGATGAACAAAACGACTTACGTATTTTAAACATGCTAACCTTTAGCCCGGTAAGCAAATTAAAAAAAAAACGCAATATGTAGGCTACACGAGAACGGAGACGTCGAGTAACCAAAACAAATGCGTTAAACAAATTCGTACACGTTATTTATCAATTTAACTCTAGAATTAAAGGATATACAACGAGAAACAACGTTTGACAACCTTTAAACAATTTTAATAACTATCTCAAAAATTATCGCTCTGATGCAAACAACTGATGAGTTATCTACTTAAATTTGATGAACAAAACGACTTACGTATTTTAAACATGCTAACCTTTAGCCCGGTAAGCAAATTAAAAAAAAAACGCAATATGTAGGCTACACGAGAACGGAGACGTCGAGTAACCAAAACAAATGCGTTAAACAAATTCGTACACGTTATTTATCAATTTAACTCTAGAATTAAAGGATATACAACGAGAAACAACGTTTGACAACCTTTAAACAGTTTTAATAACTATCTCAAAAATTATCGCTCTGATGCAAACAACTGATGAGTTATCTACTTAAATTTGTTGAACAAAACGACTTACGTATTTTAAACATGCTAACCTTTAGCCCGGTAAGCAAATTAAAAAAAAAACGCAATATGTAGGCTACACGAGAACGGAGACGTCGAGTAACCAAAACAAATGCGTTAAACAAATTCGTACACGTTATTTATCAATTTAACTCTAGAATTAAAGGATATACAACGAGAAACAACGTTTGACAACCTTTAAACAGTTTTAATAACTATCTCAAAAATTATCGCTCTGATGCAAACAACTGATGAGTTATCTACTTAAATTTGATGAACAAAACGACTTACGTATTTTAAACATGCTAACCTTTAGCCCGGTAAGCAAATTAAAAAAAAACGCAATATGTAGGCTACACGAGAACGGAGACGTCGAGTAACCAAAACAAATACGTTAAACAAATTCGTACACGTTATTTATCAATTTAACTCTAGAATTAAAGGATATACAACGAGAAACAACGTTTGACAACCTTTAAACAGTTTTAATAACTATCTCAAAAATTGTCGCTCTGATGCAAACAACTGATGAGTTATCTACTTAAATTTGATGAACAAAACGACTTACGTATTTTAAACATGCTAACCTTTAGCCCGGTAAGCAAATTAAAAAAAAAACGCAATATGTAGGCTACACGAGAACGGAGACGTCGAGTAACCAAAACAAATGCGTTAAACAAATTCGTACACGTTATTTATCAATTTAACTCTAGAATTAAAGGATATACAACGAGAAACAACGTTTGACAACCTTTAAACAGTTTTAATAACTATCTCAAAAATTATCGCTCTGATGCAAACAACTGATGAGTTATCTACTTAAATATGATGAACAAAACGACTTACGTATTTTAAACATGCTAACCTTTAGCCCGGTAAGCAAATTTAAAAAAAACGCAATATGTAGGCTACACGAGAACGGAGACGTCGAGTAACAAAAACAAATGCGTTAAACAAATTCGTACACGTTATTTATAAATTTAACTCTAGAATTAAAGGATATACAACGAGAAACAACGTTTGACAACCTTTAAACAGTTTTAAAAACTATCTCAAAAATTGTCGCTCTGATGCAAACAACTGATGAGTTATCTACTTAAATTTGTTGAACAAAACGACTTACGTATTTTAAGCATGCTAACCTTTAGCCCGGTAAGCAAATTAAAAAAAAAACGCAATATGTGGGCTACACGAGAACGGAGACGTCGAGTAACCAAAACAAATGCGTTAAACAAATTCGTAGACGTTATTTATCAATTTAACTCTAGAATTAAAGGATATACAACGAGAAACAACGTTTGACAATCTTTAAACAGTTTTAATAACTATCTCAAAAATTATCGCTCTGATGCAAACAACTGATGAGTTATCTACTTAAATTTGATGAACAAAACGACTTACGTATTTTAAACATGCTAACCTTTAGCCCGGTAAGCAAATTAAAAAAAAAACGCAATATGTAGGCTACACGAGAACGGAGACGTCGAGTAACCAAAACAAATGCGTTAAACAAATTCGTACACGTTATTTATCAATTTAACTCTAGAATTAAAGGATATACAACGAGAAACAACGTTTGACAACCTTTAAACAGTTTTAATAACTATCTCAAAAATTATCGCTCTGATGCAAACAACTGATGAGCTATCTACTTAAATTTGATGAACAAAACGACTTACGTATTTTAAACATGCTAACGTTTAGCCCGGTAAGCAAATTAAAAAAAAAAACGCAATATGTAGGCTACACGAGAACGGAGACGTCGAGTAACCAAAACAAATGCGTTAAACAAATTCGTACACGTTATTTATCAATTTATCTCTAGAATTAAAGGATATACAACGAGAAACAACGTTTGACAACCTTTAAACAGTTTTAATAACTATCTCAAAAATTGTCGCTCTGATGCAAACAACTGATGAGTTATCTACTTAAATTTGATGAACAAAACGACTTACGTATTTTAAACATGCTAACCTTTAGCCCGGTAAGCAAATTAAAAAAAAAAACGCAATATGTAGGCTACACGAGAACGGAGACGTCGAGTAACCAAAACAAATGCGTTAAACAAATTCGTACACGTTATTTATCAATTTAACTCTAGAATTAAAGGATATACAACGAGAAACAACGTTTGACAACCTTTAAACAGTTTTAATAACTATCTCAAAAATTATCGCTCTGATGCAAACAACTGATGAGTTATCTACTTAAATTTGATGAACAAAACGACTTACGTATTTTAAACATGCTAACTTTTAGCCCGGTAAGCAAATTAAAAAAAAAACGCAATATGTAGGCTACACGAGAACGGAGACGTCGAGTAACCAAAACAAATGCGTTAAACAAATTCGTACACGTTATTTATCAATTTAACTCTAGAATTAAAGGATATGCAACGAGAAACAACGTTTGACAACCTTTAAACAGTTTTAATAACTATCTCATAAATTGTCGCTCTGATGCAAACAACTGATGAGTTATCTACTTAAATTTGATGAACAAAACGACTTACGTATTTTAAACATGCTAACCTTTAGCCCGGTAAGCAAATTAAAAAAAAAACGCAATGTGTAGGCTACACGAGAACGGAGACGTCGAGTAACCAAAACAAATGCGTTAAACAAATTCGTACACGTTATTTATCAATTTAACTCTAGAATTAAAGGATATACAACGAGAAACAACGTTTGACAACCTTTAAACAGTTTTAATAACTATCTCAAAAATTGTCGCTCTGATGCAAACAACTGATGAGTTATCTACTTAAATTTGTTGAACAAAACGACTTACGTATTTTAAGCATGCTAACCTTTAGCCCGGTAAGCAAATTAAAAAAAAACGCAATATGTGGGCTACACGAGAACGGAGACGTCGAGTAACCAAAACAAATGCGTTAAACAAATTCGTAGACGTTATTTATCAATTTAACTCTAGAATTAAAGGATATACAACGAGAAACAACGTTTGACAACCTTTAAACAGTTTTAATAACTATCTCAAAAATTATCGCTCTGATGCAAACAACTGATGAGTTATCTACTTAAATTTGATGAACAAAACGACTTACGTATTTTAAACATGCTAACCTTTAGCCCGGTAAGCAAATTAAAAAAAAAAAACGCAATATGTAGGCTACACGAGAACGGAGACGTCGAGTAACCAAAACAAATGCGTTAAACAAATTCGTACACGTTATTTATCAATTTAACTCTAGAATTAAAGGATATACAACGAGAAACAACGTTTGACAACCTTTAAAGAGTTTTAATAACTATCTCAAAAATTATCGCTCTGATGCAAACAACTGATGAGTTATCTACTTAAATTTGATGAACAAAACGACTTACGTATTTTAAACATGCTAACCTTTAGCCCGGTAAGCAAATTAAAAAAAAAACGCAATATGTAGGCTACACGAGAACGGAGACGTCGAGTAACCAAAACAAATGCGTTAAACAAATTCGTACACGTTATTTATCAATCTAACTCTAGAATTAAAGGATATACAACGAGAAACAACGTTTGACAACCTTTAAACAGTTTTAATAACTATCTCAAAAATTGTCGCTCTGATGCAAACAACTGATGAGTTATCTACTTAAATTTGATGAACAAAACGACTTACGTATTTTAAACATGCTAACCTTTAGCCCGGTAAGCAAATTAAAAAAAAAACGCAATATGTAGGCTACACGAGAACGGAGACGTCGAGTAACCAAAACAAATGCGTTAAACAAATTCGTACACGTTATTTATCAATTTAACTCTAGAATTAAAGGATATACAACGAGAAACAACGTTTGACAACCTTTAAACAGTTTTAATAACTATCTCAAAAATTATCGCTCTGATGCAAACAACTGATGAGTTATCTACTTAAATTTGATGAACAAAACGACTTACGTATTTTAAACATGCTAACCTTTAGCCCGGTAAGCAAATTAAAAAAAAAAACGCAATATGTAGGCTACACGAGAACGGAGACGTCGAGTAACCAAAACAAATGCGTTAAACAAATTCGTACACGTTATTTATCAATTTAACTCTAGAATTAAAGGATATACAACGAGAAACAACGTTTGACAACCTTTAAACAGTTTTAATAACTATCTCAAAAATTATCGCTCTGATGCAAACAACTGATGAGTTATCTACTTAAATTTGTTGAACAAAACGACTTGCGTATTTTAAGCATGCTAACCTTTAGCCCGGTAAGCAAATTAAAAAAAAAAACGCAATATGTAGGCTACACGAGAACGGAGACGTCGAGTAACCAAAACAAATGCGTTAAACAAATTCGTACACGTTATTTATCAATTTAACTCTAGAATTAAAGGATATACAACGAGAAACAACGTTTGACAACCTTTAAACAGTTTTAATAACTATCTCAAAATTGTCGCTCTGATGCAAACAACTGATGAGTTATCTACTTAAATTTGATGAACAAAACGACTTACGTATTTTAAACATGCTAACCTTTAGCCCGGTAAGCAAATTTAAAAAAAAACGCAATATGTGGGCTAAACGAGAACGGAGACGTCGAGTAACCAAAACAAATGCGTTAAACAAATTCGTACACGTTATTTATCAATTTAACTCTAGAATTAAAGGATATACAACGAGAAACAACGTTTGACAACCTTTAAACAGTTTTAATAACTATCTCAAAAATTATCGCTCTGATGCAAACAACTGATGAGTTATCTACTTAAATTTGATGAACAAAACGACTTACGTATTTTAAACATGCTAACCTTTAGCCCGGTAAGCAAATTAAAAAAAAAACGCAATATGTAGGCTACACGAGAACGGAGACGTCGAGTAACCAAAACAAATGCGTTAAACAAATTCGTACACGTTATTTATCAATTTAACTCTAGAATTAAAGGATATACAACGAGAAACAACGTTTGACAACCTTTAAACAGTTTTAATAACTATCTCAAAAATTGTCGCTCTGATGCAAACAACTGATGAGTTATCTACTTAAATTTGATGAACAAAACGACTTACGTATTTTAAACATGCTAACCTTTAGCCCGGTAAGCAAATTAAAAAAAAAACGCAATATGTAGGCTACACGAGAACGGATACGTTGAGTAACCAAAACAAATGCGTTAAACAAATTCGTACACGTTATTTATCAATTTAACTCTAGAATTAAAGGATATACAACGAGAAACAACGTTTGACAACCTTTAAACAGTTTTAATAACTATCTCAAAAATTATCGCTCGGATGCAAACAACTGATGAGTTATCTACTTAAATATGATGAACAAAACGACTTACGTATTTTAAACATGCTAACCTTTAGCCCGGTAAGCAAATTTAAAAAAAAACGCAATATGTAGGCTACACGAGAACGGAGACGTCGAGTAACCAAAACAAATGCGTTAAACAAATTCGTACACGTTATTTATCAATTTAACTCTAGAATTAAAGGATATACAACGAGAAACAACGTTTGACAACCTTTAAACAGTTTTAATAACTATCTCAAAAATTATCGCTCGGATGCAAACAACTGATGAGTTATCTACTTAAATATGATGAACAAAACGACTTACGTATTTTAAACATGCTAACCTTTAGCCCGGTAAGCAAATTTAAAAAAAAACGCAATATGTGGGCTACACGAGAACGGAGACGTCGAGGAACCAAAACAAATGCGTTAAACAAATTCGTACACGTTATTTATCAATTTAACTCTAGAATTAAAGGATATACAACGAGAAACAACGTTTGACAACCTTTAAACAGTTTTAATAACTATCTCAAAAATTATCGCTCTGATGCAAACAACTGATGAGTTATCTACTTAAATATGATGAACAAAACGACTTACGTATTTTAAACATGCTAACCTTTAGCCCGGTAAGCAAATTAAAAAAAAAACGCAATATGTAGGCTACACGAGAACGGAGACGTCGAGTAACCAAAACAAATGCGTTAAACAAATTCGTACACGTTATTTATCAATTTAACTGTAGAATTAAAGGATATACAACGAGAAACAACGTTTGACAACCTTTAAACAGTTTTAATAACTATCTCAAAAATTATCGCTCTGATGCAAACAACTGATGAGTTATCTACTTAAATTTGATGAACAAAACGACTTACGTATTTTAAACATGCTAACCTTTAGCCCGGTAAGCAAATTAAAAAAAAAACGCAATATGTAGGCTACACGAGAACGGAGACGTCGAGTAACCAAAACAAATGCGTTAAACAAATTCGTACACGTTATTTATCAATTTAACTCTAGAATTAAAGGATATACAACGAGAAACAACGTTTGACAACCTTTAAACAGTTTTAATAACTATCTCAAAAATTGTCGCTCTGATGCAAACAACTGATGAGTTATCTACTTAAATTTGATGAACAAAACGACTTACGTATTTTAAACATGCTAACCTTTAGCGCGGTAAGCAAATTAAAAAAAAAACGCAATATGTAGGCTACACGAGAACGGATACGTCGAGTAACCAAAACAAATGCGTTAAACAAATTCGTACACGTTATTTATCAATTTAACTCTAGAATTAAAGGATATACAACGAGAAACAACGTTTGACAACCTTTAAACAGTTTTAATAACTATCTCAAAAATTATCGCTCTGATGCAAACAACTGATGAGTTATCTACTTAAATTTGATGAACAAAACGACTTACGTATTTTAAACATGCTAACCTTTAGCCCGGTAAGCAAATTAAAAAAAAAAGGCAATATGTAGGCTACACGAGAACGGAGACGTCGAGTAACCAAAACAAATGCGTTAAACAAATTCGTACACGTTATTTATCAATTTAACTCTAGAATTAAAGGATATACAACGAGAAACAACGTTTGACAACCTTTAAACAGTTTTAATAACTATCTCAAAAATTATCGCTCTGATGCAAACAACTGATGAGTTATCTACTTAAATTTGTTGAACAAAACGACTTACGTATTTTAAGCATGCTAACCTTTAGCCCGGTAAGCAAATTAAAAAAAAATACGCAATATGTAGGCTACACGAGAACGGAGACGTCGAGTAACCAAAACAAATGCGTTAAACAAATTCGTACACGTTATTTATCAATTTAACTCTAGAATTAAAGGATATACAACGAGAAACAACGTTTGACAACCTTTAAACAGTTTTAATAACTATCTCAAAAATTGTCGCTCTGATGCAAACAACTGATGAGTTATCTACTTAAATTTGATGAACAAAACGACTTACGTATTTTAAACATGCTAACCTTTAGCCCGGTAAGCAAATTAAAAAAAAAACGCAATATGTAGGCTACACGAGAACGGAGACGTCGAGTAACCAAAACAAATGCGTTAAACAAATTCGTACACGTTATTTATCAATTTAACTCTAGAATTAAAGGATATACAACGAGAAACAACGTTTGACAACCTTTAAACAGTTTTAATAACTATCTCAAAAATTATCGCTCTGATGCAAACAACTGATGAGTTATCTACTTAAATATGATGAACAAAACGACTTACGTATTTTAAACATGCTAACCTTTAGCCCGGTAAGCAAATTAAAAAAAAAACGCAATATGTAGGCTACACGAGAACGGAGACGTCGAGTAACCAAAACAAATGCGTTAAACAAATTCGTACACGTTATTTATCAATTTAACTCTAGAATTAAAGGATATACAACGAGAAACAACGTTTGACAACCTTTAAACAGTTTTAATAACTATCTCAAAAATTATCGCTCTGATGCAAACAACTGATGAGTTATCTACTTAAATATGATGAACAAAACGACTTACGTATTTTAAACATGCTAACTTTTAGCCCGGTAAGCAAATTAAAAAAAAAAACGCAATATGTAGGCTACACGAGAACGGAGACGTCGAGTAACCAAAACAAATTCGTTAAACAAATTCGTACACGTTATTTATCAATTTAACTCTAGAATTAAAGGATATACAACGAGAAACAACGTTTGACAACCTTTAAACAGTTTTAATAACTATCTCAAAAATTATCGCTCTGATGCAAACAACTGATGAGTTATCTACTTAAATTTGATGAACAAAACGACTTACGTATTTTAAACATGCTAACCTTTAGCCCGGTAAGCAAATTAAAAAAAAAAACGCAATATGTAGGCTACACGAGAACGGAGACGTCGAGTAACCAAAACAAATGCGTTAAACAAATTCGTACACGTTATTTATCAATTTAACTCTAGAATTAAAGGATATACAACGAGAAACAACGTTTGACAACCTTTAAACAGTTTTAATAACTATCTCAAAAATTGTCGCTCTGATGCAAACAACTGATGAGTTATCTACTTAAATTTGTTGAACAAAACGACTTACGTATTTTAAACATGCTAACCTTTAGCCCGGTAAGCAAATTAAAAAAAAAACGCAATATGTAGGCTACACGAGAACGGAGACGTCGAGTAACCAAAACAAATGCGTTAAACAAATTCGTACACGTTATTTATCAATTTAACTCTAGAATTAAAGGATATACAACGAGAAACAACGTTTGACAACCTTTAAACAGTTTTAATAACTATCTCAAAAATTATCGCTCTGATGCAAACAACTGATGAGTTATCTACTTAAATTTGATGAACAAAACGACTTACGTATTTTAAACATGCTAACCTTTAGCCCGGTAAGCAAATTAAAAAAAAAAACGCAATATGCAGGCTACACGAGAACGGAGACGTCGAGTAACCAAAACAAATGCGTTAAACAAATTCGTACACGTTATTTATCAATTTAACTCTAGAATTAAAGGATATACAACGAGAAACAACGTTTGACAACCTTTAAACAGTTTTAATAACTATCTCAAAAATTATCGCTCTGATGCAAACAACTGATGAGTTATCTACTTAAATATGATGAACAAAACGACTTACGTATTTTAAACATGCTAACCTTTAGCCCGGTAAGCAAATTAAAAAAAAAACGCAATATGTAGGCTACACGAGAACGGAGACGTCGAGTAACCAAAACAAATGCGTTAAACAAATTCGTACACGTTATTTATCAATTTAACTCTAGAATTAAAGGATATACAACGAGAAACAACGTTTGACAACCTTTAAACAGTTTTAATAACTATCTCAAAAATTATCGCTCTGATGCAAACAACTGATGAGTTATCTACTCAAATTTGTTGAACAAAACGGCTTACGTATTTTAAACCTGCTAACCTTTAGCCCGGTAAGCAAATTAAAAAAAAAAAGCAATATGTAGGCTACACGAGAACGGAGACGTCGAGTAACCAAAACAAATGCGTTAAACAAATTCGTACACGTTATTTATCAATTTAACTCTAGAATTAAAGGATATACAACGAGAAACAACGTTTGACAACCTTTAAACAGTTTTAATAACTATCTCAAAAATTATCGCTCTGATGCAAACAACTGATGAGTTATCTACTTAAATTTGATGAACAAAACGACTTACGTATTTTAAACATGCTAACCTTTAGCCCGGTAAGCAAATTAAAAAAAAAAACGCAATATGTAGGCTACACGAGAACGGAGACGTCGAGTAACCAAAAAAAATGCGTTAAACAAATTCGTACACGTTATTTATCAATATAACTCTAGAATTAAAGGATATACAACGAGAAACAACGTTTGACAACCTTTAAACAGTTTTAATAACTATCTCAAAAATTATCGCTCTGATGCAAACAACTGATGAGTTATCTACTTAAATATGATGAACAAAACGACTTACGTATTTTAAACATGCTAACCTTTAGCCCGGTAAGCAAATTAAAAAAAAAACGCAATATGTAGGCTACACGAGAACGGAGACGTCGAGTAACCAAAACAAATGCGTTAAACAAATTCGTACACGTTATTTATCAATTTAACTCTAGAATTAAAGGATATACAACGAGAAACAACGTTTGACAACCTTTAAACAGTTTTAATAACTATCTCAAAAATTATCGCTCTGATGCAAACAACTGATGAGTTATCTACTTAAATATGATGAACAAAACGACTTACGTATTTTAAACATGCTAACCTTTAGCCCGGTAAGCAAATTAAAAAAAAAAACGCAATATGTAGGCTACACGAGAACGGAGACGTCGAGTAACCAAAACAAATGCGTTAAACAAATTCGTACACGTTATTTATCAATTTAACTCTAGAATTAAAGGATATACAACGAGAAACAACGTTTGACAACCTTTAAACAGTTTTAATAACTATCTCAAAAATTATCGCTCTGATGCAAACAACTGATGAGTTATCTACTTAAATTTGATGAACAAAACGACTTACGTATTTTAAACATGCTAACCTTTAGCCCGGTAAGCAAATTAAAAAAAAAACGCAATATGTAGGCTACACGAGAACGGAGACGTCGAGTAACCAAACCAAATGCGTTAAAGAAATTCGTACACGTTATTTATCAATTTAACTCTAGAATTAAAGGATATACAACGAGAAACAACGTTTGACAACCTTTAAACAGTTTTAATAACTATCTCCAAAATTATCGCTCTGATGCAAACAACTGATGAGTTATCTACTTAAATTTGATGAACAAAACGACTTACGTATTTTAAACATGCTAACCTTTAGCCCGGTAAGCAAATTAAAAAAAAAAACGCAATATGTAGGCTACACGAGAACGGAGACGTCGAGTAACCAAAACAAATGCGTTAAACAAATTCGTACACGTTATTTATCAATTTAACTCTAGAATTAAAGGATATACAACGAGAAACAACGTTTGACAACCTTTAAACAGTTTTAATAACTATCTCAAAAATTATCGCTCTGATGCAAACAACTGATGAGTTATCTACTTAAATTTGATGAACAAAACGACTTACGCATTTTAAACATGCTAACCTTTAGCCCGGTAAGCAAATTAAAAAAAAAACGCAATATGTAGGCTACACGAGAACGGAGACGTCGAGTAACCAAAACAAATGCGTTAAACAAATTCGTACACGTTATTTATCAATTTAACTCTAGAATTAAAGGATATACAACGAGAAACAACGTTTGACAACCTTTAAACAGTTTTAATAACTATCTCAAAAATTATCGCTCTGATGCAAACAACTGATGAGTTATCTACTTTAATTTGATGAACAAAACGACTTACGTATTTTAAGCATGCTAACCTTTAGCCCGGTAAGCAAATTAAAAAAAAAAACGCAATATGTAGGCTACACGAGAACGGAGACGTCGAGTAACCAAAACAAATGCGTTAAACAAATTCGTACACGTTATTTATCAATTTAACTCTAGAATTAAAGAATATACAACGAGAAACAACGTTTGACAACCTTTAAACAGTTTTAATAACTATCTCAAAAATTGTCGCTCTGATGCAAACAACTGATGAGTTATCTACTTAAATTTGATGAACAAAACGACTTACGTATTTTAAACATGCTAACCTTTAGCCCGGTAAGCAAATTAAAAAAAAAAACGCTATATGTAGGCTACACGAGAACGGAGACGTCGAGTAACCAAAATAAATGCGTTAAACAAATTCGTACACGTTATTTATCAATTTAACTCTAGAATTAAAGGATATACAACGAGAAACAACGTTTGACAACCTTTAAACAGTTTTAATAACTATCTCAAAAATTATCGCTCTGATGCAAACAACTGATGAGTTATCTACTTAAATTTGATGAACAAAACGACTTACGTATTTTAAACATGCTAACCTTTAGCCCGGTAAGCAAATTAAAAAAAAAAACGCAATATGTAGGCTACACGAGAACGGAGACGTCGAGTAACCAAAACAAATGCGTTAAACAAATTCGTACACGTTATTTATCAATTTGTAAGAAGGGGGTTTTTCACTGCTCCACCTTCTCACTTTATGTTTTGTCAGGATTTAAATACACATGTTTTAAAGTTATAATATTTAATGAATAATAGTATGTATTAAAAGAGTTTAATTAAAGTTACATTGAAAGTTAGAATATTTGATTATATTTCATTTGGCCACACACGAATGGATGATGTTAATGGTTTCGACTCTTGTTGGTAACTAACTCGTCGTGAGAGAAAGACTATTAGGGTTGCTGTTGGTCGGTAATATGCAAATATGATAGGGTTGCAATTATTCGTCTTACAGTCGGCTATTCTGACATTGATGGGCGCCCTCGTCCATCCTCGTTGTCGTCGAAGTATTCGATTTCGTCATAATCATCAGGTGGAAATTTACACCACCGCTTTAGTTTATCTGAAGCAAATACGGATGAGTAATGCCTCTTCGTACGCTGTGATTTAGGCAAATCTTCGATGACGTATCTATCGTTGCTTAGGGCTTTCGTTACAATGAAAGGACCTTTGTAACGGGGCTCTAGCTTTCTGGACGTACCTGTGCTCGTAGGTTCATTTTCAGTTAGCACCAGATCGCCTTCTTTATACTGTGTTGGTTTGATATGCTTGGAGTCATAACGAATCTTTGCTTTAGCTCGTTCGACGTTGATACGTTGCGCTGCGTTAACTCTAAGCTCTTGTAGTTCTTCATTCGTTACTACCTCGTCATTGTGTTGTAATTGAGTTAATCGATTCTTTAAAATATCGCGCGGTTGAAACCCATATACTAATTGGAATGGTGTATAACCCGTTGTTTTATTTATCATCGTATTTATTGACCACTGTATATTGCGGAGATTATCGTCCCAATGTTTATCATCTGTAGTCGTTGGTAACAACATTGACAATATTGTACGATTTGTTCTTTCTGCATGTGAATTAGCTCGCGGAGTTCGTACCGCATTTAAAATACTTTTAATGTCGTTTTCTTTGCAATACCTCTGGAATTCTTTGGAAGTGAAAGCACTCCCACGATCGCTTACAATTCTTTGCGGAATACCAAAGTAACTACTTATTTCGTTTAGAACTGTGATTACATGCTTAGTCGAGGTGTCTTTCACAGCCCGAAGGATTGTGAACTTTGTGAAAGCGTCCACTATCACCAAAACGTGTTCATTTCTTTTTGCGCTTTTGGGAAATGGTCCCAAATGGTCGATATGAAGGGTCTTGTACGGAATAGGATCAATTTCATCATAGTGGTACTCACCCTCATTTTTACCGCCTGGTCTTCGATTGTATGCACATTCTACGCATGACTTTAAATAGCTCGTCACATAACAACGCATTCTTGGAAACCAGAACTTTGTTTGAATGCGCTGCAATGTTTTTTCCAAACCCATATGACCTGATCTGCTGTGATTGTCATCAACCACTCGATATCTCAACGATTTTGGCACAACCCACAAAAGTTTATTGTCTACTTTGCGGTATAGCCTTTCGTTTTCAACAGTGTACTCTTTTCTAACATTGGATTTGTTAATTCGTAGGTCTTCGATGATTTTCTGAATATTCGGATCTTGCATTTGCATTGAATGCACCCAATCTGCTTCGTCGATTGCTATTTTGTAGACTTTCATATCAGCTACTTCTAATTCTTTGGCTGACTCGACCGGCGCTCGGCTGAGACAGTCTACGTGCTCCATTCTTGTCCCTGAACGATGAACTACTTCTATGTCAAACTCTTGGATTCGCAGCCACCATCTAGCTACTCTCGGGATCATTTCGCGTTTTTTCATGGTCGACTTTATTGCATTAAAATCGGTAACTACTTTAATGTGCTTGCCTAATATATAGTACTTAAAACGTTCAAGAGATTCAACCACCGCAAGGGTTTCTAACTCGTAGCTATGAAATTTGCTTTCAGAGTCGCTCGTAGCTTTACTATAATAGGCTATTGGTCGTAAACCATCTTTTTCACGTTGCAGAAGTACGCTCGCTAACCCTATTGAACTTGCATCAGTATGCAATTCATGCTCAGCATCAGCACGATATGCTGTCAACAATGGTTTTGATGTTAACTTTGCCTTAAGCTCATTAAACGATTGATCATGTCGAGATGTCCACTCAAAGGGCACATCTTTGCGTAACAATTTCCGTAATGGCTCAGATATCAGGGCATATCCAGGAATAAACTTCCGGAAATAACCACTCAAACCAAGAAATTTTCTAATGTCACTTACATTTTTAGGTTTTTCAAACTTTTCTATTGCGATTGTCTTTACCATACCTGGGCTGATACCGTCAGCTGTCAACTCGTGACCTAAAAAGTTTATAGTGTCTTTAAAAAACTCGCATTTATTTGCATTTAGGGTAAGTCCAAGTTCACGCAGAACACTGAATACACGTCTGAGTTTAGGTAACAACTCATCAATTGAATTAGCACCTACTAATATATCGTCCATGTAGTGAATCATGTCACCACCAACTTTCTCTTGTACTTTTGCCATCAGTCGCTGAAATACAATTGGTGCGTTACGCAACCCAAATGGCATTCTTTTGAATTCATAGTGTCCACATGTTGTTATGAAAGCGGTATATTTACGACTTTCCTTTTCGATTGGTATCTGGTAATACCCACTGTTCAGATCTAACACGCAAAAATATCTAAACTGTTTGGCTTCATGCAGCCGCTCTTCAATATTTGGTACAGGAAAAATTTCTTTTTTGGTCAGTTCATTCAAACGTCTGTAGTCAATACAAAGCCTATCTTCACCATTTTTCTTTTTTACTAATAATACGGGACTAGCAAATTCGGAATTTGATTTTGCAATTATATCTGCATTTAGCAGATCGTCAATCATTTGTGCCAAAATTTTCTTTTTAGGCTCAGGCACTCTATAAGGTGCTTGAGCTACCACTTTATCTGAATTCAGCTCTATTGTCGTTTCTACAGAATTGGTTTTACCAACATTTGCTAAATCTTTCGAAAACAAGTCGCTAAAATCGCTTAACACATCGATGAGTTTCTTTTGCGCCACTGTATCCTCAATACCACACGCTAATTCACAGATTATTTCGTTCTGTTTAACATTAATTTCTCTGTTACATTCGATTAAGTTGTTTTCAATTAGTTTCGGTAACTCACTCACAAAGGGCTCATTTTCAAAATGCATTTTACCATTTTTCAATTTGACACTCAAATTCGGATAAATTAATATATCCTGCCCCAATAACATATCTGTTTTCAAAACATTGTCATCAACGATATAAAGATATGTCTCAACAATAACTTCATCAATACACATTTCAACTTTTATTTTATTGTTTAGTACTTTTACACCACCACAAATACCTTTCATTTGCAGTAAACACTTTTCTTGCTCAACATCGATACATTTTGCTATCGATTCTTTAATCATAGAACATTGACTACCTGAGTCAATAAATGCTTTAAATTTGTCACCATTTATCGATACCATCTTACTGAAGCATTTATCGTAATCACTCACATCGTTTTGTCGCACATCAGCATTTTGCTTTGTACCACTTCGAGACTCGCTTTTAGTATTTTGTATTTCACTCTTTTTCTCTCTCTTTTGTGGTTTCGAGCACTGTCGCGAAATATGTCCATGCTCTCCACAATTATAGCAAATAATCTTATTAGCATTCTCGCTACTTTTGACATTCTTGCTTTCCACACTTTGTTTACTTTCTGATTTATAGCGATTCAATGTATCACCACTCTTTCCACAGTTTACAAAATATTCGCTCAACGCTTCGCGCATTTGTTTGACAGATTCAAACCTAATTGCAGCAATAGCTAATTGTAATTCACGATTTCTTAACCCGTCGCGAATATACTTTATGATTGCAGCTTCACTCAATTTTAGTTTTTTCCCTAATGCATTCATACGAAAGCAATAGTCAACCACCAATTCGTTGCTTTTCCTAGACGTATTTGACATGATATAATGCACTTGCGCCTCGTCAACATGTTGCTCAAATTCTAATTTCAAACAATAGCAAAATCATTCCAATTGGAATGTACGACCGACAACGCGTCAAACCACATACGCGCTGCGCCTTTCAACTGGCTGTATACGGCCAACAATAAACATTTCTCGTCAAACTGATATGCTACACGCACGGCATTTACACGATCGATGAATTGTTCAACTGTTATAGAATTTTGATTTGATGGATCAAACGCGGGAATGGTCTCGGCAATTTCTTTAACCGAACTACCGCGCACTGTCGAGCTAACAGAAACTGGCGTTTGCGTTGTTTCTCTATGATTGTTTACGTTTGTATTTGCACTGGTTACCGCAGTCTGCATGACTGAAATTGCGTTTTGTAGCATTTCGCGCAAATCATTTATTTGCTCTTGTAAACTCGATGTTTCGGCCATTATAAATTCAATTTCTTCACCACCGTTTGCTTCTATTAACCTTTGTATTAATTCTGCCCGTGACCCGGTCGTGGCAAGCTCTTTTTCGCGTAAAATTGTTTTCAATTGATCAACACGTAGATCATGAATCTTCAGCATTTTAATTTGCTAATATTTTCTTATTAGAAATACCCAAATTTGTGTATGTCTCACTCGCTCGTTTGCTTTTTAATTACTCTTGTATATGTAATTACACACATTTATACATATATTCATTTGCTTTTCGTTACGCCGTTTGTGTCTACACTTCTTTGAATTTTGTTGCACCGACTCCCTGCAGCCAACAACAATTCCTACTAAGCGATATTAGCACACAAACACACACAAGAGAAATATGACACTCGTCATATAACTCGTTCGTTCAACAAAGAGAGTTCGCTTTTGAGAAGATGAAATTCTTCATCTACAACAACTACACTCGCTGAAATTTGAATTTACTCGCCAACCGTCACTATTCGACGCGATGGAAAATTTTCGCTTTTAATATGCACGTACAAACATGTTCGACTTCAGAAACGACTTTTGTGATTTTACGCACAAACTTTTCGATTGAATCCACGGTTTATGCTTTTGATTTTATACAATTAAACACGAACAAATTTCGATGTACATTTACACATTTTTGTTCACAAATTTTCATATTTTTGCAAACGATTTGTACTCGCGTTGATTGCTATGGGCTTTGCAATCTCACTTCTGAGCTGTAAGAAGGGGGTTTTTCACTGCTCCACCTTCTCACTTTATGTTTTGTCAGGATTTAAATACACATGTTTTAAAGTTATAATATTTAATGAATAATAGTATGTATTAAAAGAGTTTAATTAAAGTTACATTGAAAGTTAGAATATTTGATTATATTTCATTTGGCCACACACGAATGGATGATGTTAATGGTTTCGACTCTTGTTGGTAACTAACTCGTCGTGAGAGAAAGACTATTAGGGTTGCTGTTGGTCGGTAATATGCAAATATGATAGGGTTGCAATTATTCGTCTTACAAATTTAACTCTAGAATTAAAGGATATACAACGAGAAACAACGTTTGACAACCTTTAAACAGTTTTAATAACTATCTCAAAAATTGTCGCTCTGATGCAAACAACTGATGAGTTATCTACTCAAATTTGTTGAACAAAACGACTTACGTATTTTAAACATGCTAACCTTTAGCCCGGTAAGCAAATTAAAAAAAAAACGCAATATGTAGGCTACACGAGAACGGAGACGTCGAGTAACCAAAACAAATGCGTTAAACAAATTCGTACACGTTATTTATCAATTTAACTCTAGAATTAAAGGATATACAACGAGAAACAACGTTTGACAACCTTTAAACAGTTTTAATAACTATCTCAAAAATTATCGCTCTGATGCAAACAACTGATGAGTTATCTACTTAAATTTGTTGAACAAAACGACTTACGTATTTTAAACATGCTAACCTTTAGCCCGGTAAGCAAATTAAAAAAAAACGCAATATGTAGGCTACACGAGAACGGAGACGTCGAGTAACCAAAACAAATGCGTTAAACAAATTCGTACACGTTATTTATCAATTTAACTCTAGAATTAAAGGATATACAACGAGAAACAACGTTTGACAACCTTTAAACAGTTTTAATAACTATCTCAAAAATTATCGCTCTGATGCAAACAACTGATGAGTTATCTACTTAAATTTGATGAACAAAACGACTTACGTATTTTAAACATGCTAACCTTCAGCCCGGTAAGCAAATTAAAAAAAAAACGCAATATGTAGGCTACACGAGAACGGGGACGTCGAGTAACCAAAACAAATGCGTTAAACAAATTCGTACACGTTATTTATCAATTTAACTCTAGAATTAAAGGATATACAACGAGAAACAACGTTTGACAACCTTTAAACAGTTTTAATAACTATCTCAAAAATTATCGCTCTGATGCAAACAACTGATGAGTTATCTACTTAAATATGATGAACAAAACGACTTACGTATTTTAAACATGCTAACCTTTAGCCCGGTAAGCAAATTAAAAAAAAAACGCAATATGTAGGCTACACGAGAATGGGGACGTCGAGTAACCAAAACAAATGCGTTAAACAAATTCGTACACGTTATTTTTCAATTTAACTCTAGAATTAAAGGATATACAACGAGAAACAACGTTTGACAACCTTTAAACAGTTTTAATAACTATCTCAAAAATTATCGCTCTGATGCAAACAACTGATGAGTTATCTACTTAAATATGATGAACAAAACGACTTACGTATTTTAAACATGCTAACCTTTAGCCCGGTAAGCAAATTAAGAAAAAAAAAACGCAATATGTGGGCTACACGAGAACGGAGACGTCGAGTAACCAAAACAAATTCGTTAAACAAATTCGTACACGTTATTTATCAATTTAACTCTAGAATTAAAGGATATACAACGAGAAACAACGTTTGACAACCTTTAAACAGTTTTAATAACTATCTCAAAAATTATCGCTCTGATGCAAACAACTGATGAATTATCTACTTAAATTTGATGAACAAAACGACTTACGTATTTTAAACATGCTAACCTTTAGCCCGGTAAGCAAATTAAAAAAAAAACGCAATATGTAGGCTACACGAGAACGGAGACGTCGAGTAACCAAAACAAATTCGTTAAACAAATTCGTACACGTTATTTATCAATTTAACTCTAGAATTAAAGGATATACAACGAGAAACAACGTTTGACAACCTTTAAACCGTTTTAATAACTATCTCAAAAATTGTCGCTCTGATGCAAACAACTGATGAGTTATCTACTTAAATTTGTTGAACAAAACGACTTACGTATTTTAAGCATGCTAACCTTTAGCCCGGTAAGCAAATTAAAAAAAAACGCAATATGTGGGCTACACGAGAACGGAGACGTCGAGTAACCAAAACAAATGCGCTAAACAAATTCGTACACGTTATTTATCAATCTAACTCTAGAATTAAAGGATATACAACGAGAAACAACGTTTGACAACCTTTAAACTGTTTTAATAACTATCTCAAAAATTATCGCTCTGATGCAAACAACTGATGAGTTATCTACTTAAATTTGATGAACAAAACGACTTACGTATTTTAAACATGCTAACCTTTAGCCCGGTAAGCAAATTAAAAAAAAAACGCAATATGTAGGCTACACGAGAACGGAGACGTCGAGTAACCAAAACAAATGCGTTAAACAAATTCGTACACGTTATTTATCAATTTAACTCTAGAATTAAAGGATATACAACGAGAAACAACGTTTGACAACCTTTAAACAGTTTTAATAACTATCTCAAAAATTATCGCTCTGATGCAAACAACTGATGAGTTATCTACTTAAATTTGATGAACAAAACGACTTACGTATTTTAAACATGCTAACCTTTAGCCCGGTAAGCAAATTAAAAAAAAAACGCAATATGTAGGCTACACGAGAACGGAGACGTCGAGTAACCAAAACAAATGCGTTAAACAAATTCGTACACGTTATTTATCAATTTAACTCTAGAATTAAAGGATATACAACGAGAAACAACGTTTGACAACCTTTAAACAGTTTTAATAACTATCTCAAAAATTGTCGCTCTGATGCAAACAACTGATGAGTTATCTACTTAAATTTGATGAACAAAATGACTTACGTATTTTAAACATGCTAACCTTTAGCCCGGTAAGCAAATTAAAAAAAACGCAATATGTAGGCTACACGAGAACGGAGACGTCGAGTAACCAAAACAAATGCGTTAAACAAATTCGTACACGTTATTTATCAATTTAACTCTAGAATTAAAGGATATACAACGAGAAACAACGTTTGACAACCTTTAAACAGTTTTAATAACTATCTCAAAAATTATCGCTCTGATGCAAACAACTGATGAGTTATCTACTTAAATTTGTTGAACAAAACGACTTACGTATTTTAAGCATGCTAACCTTTAGCCCGGTAAGCAAATTAAAAAAAAAACGCAATATGTAGGCTACACGAGAACGGAGACGTCGAGTAACCAAAACAAATGCGTTAAACAAATTCGTACACGTTATTTATCAATTTAACTCTAGAATTAAAGGATATACAACGAGAAACAACGTTTGACAACCTTTAAACAGTTTTAATAACTATCTCAAAAATTGTCGCTCTGATGCAAACAACTGATGAGTTATCTGCTTAAATTTGATGAACAAAACGACTTACGTATTTTAAACATGCTAACCTTTAGCCCGGTAAGCAAATTAAAAAAAAAACGCAATATGTAGGCTACACGAGAACGGAGACGTCGAGTAACCAAAACAAATGCGTTAAACAAATTCGTACACGTTATTTATCAATTTAATTCTAGAATTAAAGGATATACAACGAGAAACAACGTTTGACAACCTTTAAACAGTTTTAATAACTATCTCAAAAATTATCGCTCTGATGCAAACAACTGATGAGTTATCTACTTAAATATGATGAACAAAACGACTTACGTATTCTAAACATGCTAACCTTTAGCCCGGTAAGCAAATTAAAAAAAAAACGCAATATGTAGGCTACACGAGAACGGAGACGTCGAGTAACCAAAACAAATGCGTTAAACAAATTCGTACACGTTATTTATCAATTTAACTCTAGAATTAAAGGATATACAACGAGAAACAACGTTTGACAACCTTTAAACAGTTTTAATAACTATCTCAAAAATTATCGCTCTGATGCAAACAACTGATGAGTTATCTACTTAAATATGATGAACAAAACGACTTACGTATTTTAAACATGCTAACCTTTAGCCCGGTAAGCAAATTAAAAAAAAAACGCAATATGTGGGCTACACGAGAACGGAGACGTCGAGTAACCAAAACAAATGCGTTAAACAAATTCGTACACGTTATTTATCAATTTAACTCTAGAATTAAAGGATATACAACGAGAAACAACGTTTGACAACCTTTAAACAGTTTTAAAAACTATCTCAAAAATTATCGCTCTGATGCAAACAACTGATGAGTTATCTACTTAAATATGATGAACAAAACGACTTACGTATTTTAAACATGCTAACCTTTAGCCCGGTAAGCAAATTAAAAAAAAAACGCAATATGTAGGCTACACGAAAACGGAGACGTCGAGTAACCAAAACAAATGCGTTAAACAAATTCGTACACGTTATTTATCAATTTAACTCTAGAATTAAAGGATATACAACGAGAAACAACGTTTGACAACCTTTAAACAGTTTTAATAACTATCTCAAAAATTATCGCTCTGATGCAAACAACTGATGAGTTATCTACTTAAATTTGATGAACAAAACGACTTACGTATTTTAAACATGCTAACCTTTAGCCCGGTAAGCAAATTAAAAAAAAAAACGCAATATGTAGGCTACACGAGAACGGAGACGTCGAGTAACCAAAACAAATGCGTTAAACAAATTCGTACACGTTATTTATCAATTTAACTCTAGAATTAAAGGATATACAACGAGAAACAACGTTTGACAACCTTTAAACAGTTTTAATAACTATCTCAAAAATTATCGCTCTGATGCAAACAACTGATGAGTTATCTACTTAAATTTGATGAACAAAACGACTTACGTATTTTAAACATGCTAACCTTTAGCCCGGTAAGCAAATTAAAAAAAAAACGCAATATGTATGCTACACGAGAACGGAGACGTCGAGTAACCAAAACAAATGCGTTAAACAAATTCGTACACGTTATTTATCAATTTAACTCTAGAATATACAACGAGAAACAACGTTTGACAACCTTTAAACAGTTTTAATAACTATCTCAAAAATTGTCGCTCTGATGCAAACAACTGATGAGTTATCTACTTAAATTTGATGAACAAAACGACTTACGTATTTTAAACATGCTAACCTTTAGCCCGGTAAGCAAATTAAAAAAAAAACGCAATATGTAGGCTACACGAGAACGGAGACGTCGAGTAACCAAAACAAATGCGTTAAACAAATTCGTACACGTTATTTATCAATTTAACTCTAGAATTAAAGGATATACAACGAGAAACAACGTTTGACAACCTTTAAACAGTTTAAATAACTATCTCAAAAATTATCGCTCTGATGCAAACAACTGATGAGTTATCTACTTAAATTTGATGAACAAAACGACTTACGAATTTTAAACATGCTAACCTTTAGCCCGGTAAGCAAATTAAAAAAAAAACGCAATATGTAGGCTACACGAGAACGGAGACGTCGAGTAACCAAAACAAATGCGTTAAACAAATTCGTACACGTTATTTATCAATTTAACTCTAGAATTAAAGGATATACAGCGAGAAACAACGTTTGACAACCTTTAAACAGTTTTAATAACTATCTCAAAAATTATCGCTCTGATGCAAACAACTGATGAGTTATCTACTTAAATTTGATGAACAAAACGACTTACGAATTTTAAACATGCTAACCTTTAGCCCGGTAAGCAAATTAAAAAAAAAACGCAATATGTAGGCTACACGAGAACGGAGACGTCGAGTAACCAAAACAAATGCGTTAAACAAATTCGTACACGTTATTTATCAATTTAACTCTAGAATTAAAGGATATACAACGAGAAACAACGTTTGACAACCTTTAAACAGTTTTAATAACTATCTCAAAAATTGTTGCTCTGATGCAAACAACTGATGAGTTATCTACTTAAATTTGATGAACAAAACGACTTACGTATTTTAAACATGCTAACCTTTAGCCCGGTAAGCAAATTAAAAAAAAAACGCAATATGTGGGCTACACGAGAACGGAGACGTCGAGTAACCAAACCAAATGCGTTAAACAAATTCGTACACGTTATTTATCAATTTAACTCTAGAATTAAAGGATATACAACGAGAAACAACGTTTGACAACCTTTAAACAGTTTTAATAACTATCTCAAAAATTATCGCTCTGATGCAAACAACTGATGAGTTATCTACTTAAATATGATGAACAAAACGACTTACGTATTTTAAACATGCTAACCTTTAGCCCGGTAAGCAAATTAAAAAAAAAACGCAATATGTAGGCTACACGAGAACGGAGACGTCGAGTAACCAAAACAAATGCGTTAAACAAATTCGTACACGTTATTTATCAATTTAACTCTAGAATTAAAGGATATACAACGAGAAACAACGTTTGACAACCTTTAAACAGTTTTAATAACTATCTCAAAAATTGTCGCTCTGATGCAAACAACTGATGAGTTATCTACTTAAATTTGTTGAACAAAACGACTTACGTATTTTAAACATGCTAACCTTTAGCCCGGTAAGCAAATTAAAAAAAAACGCAATATGTAGGCTACACGAGAACGGAGACGTCGAGTAACCAAAACAAATGCGTTAAACAAATTCGTACACGTTATTTATCAATTTAACTCTAGAATTAAAGGATATACAGCGAGAAACAACGTTTGACAACCTTTAAACAGTTTTAATAACTATCTCAAAAATTATCGCTCTGATGCAAACAACTGATGAGTTATCTACTTAAATTTGATGAACAAAACGACTTACGTATTTTAAACATGCTAACCTTTAGCCCGGTAAGCAAATTAAAAAAAAAACGCAATATGTAGGCTACACGAGAACGGAGACGTCGAGTAACCAAAACAAATGCGTTAAACAAATTCGTACACGTTATTTATCAATTTAACTCTAGAATTAAAGGATATACAACGAGAAACAACGTTCGACAACCTTTAAACAGTTTTAATAACTATCTCAAAAATTATCGCTCTGATGCAAACAACTGATGAGTTATCTACTTAAATATGATGAACAAAACGACTTACGTATTTTAAACATGCTAACCTTTAGCCCGGTAAGCAAATTAAAAAAAAAACGCAATATGTAGGCTACACGAGAACGGAGACTTCGAGTAACCAAAACAAATGCGTTAAAAAAATTCGTACACGTTATTTATCAATTTAACTCTAGAATTAAAGGATATACTACGAGAAACAACGTTTGACAACCTTTAAACAGTTTTAATAACTATCTCAAAAATTATCGCTCTGATGCAAACAACTGATGAGTTATCTACTTAAATTTCTTGAACAAAACGACTTACGTATTTTAAACATGCTAACCTTTAGCCCGGTAAGCAAATTAAAAAAAAAACGCAATATGTAGGCTACACGAGAACGGAGACGTCGAGTAACCAAAACAAATGCGTTAAACAAATTCGTACACGTTATTTATCAATTTAACTCTAGAATTAAAGGATATACAACGAGAAACAACGTTTGACAACCTTTAAACAGTTTTAATAACTATCTCAAAAATTATCGCTCTGATGCAAACAACTGATGAGTTATCTACTTAAATATGATGAACAAAACGACTTACGTATTTTAAACATGCTAACCTTTAGCCCGGTAAGCAAATTAAAAAAAAACGCAATATGTAGGCTACACGAGAACGGAGACGTCGAGTAACCAAAACAAATGCGTTAAACAAATTCGTACACGTTATTTATCAATTTATCTCTAGAATTAAAGGATATACAACGAGAAACAACGTTTGACAACCTTTAAACAGTTTTAATAACTATCTCAAAAATTGTCGCTCTGATGCAAACAACTGATGAGTTATCTACTTAAATTTGATGAACAAAACGACTTACGTATTTTAAACATGCTAACCTTTAGCCCGGTAAGCAAATTAAAAAAAAAACGCAATATGTAGGCTACACGAGAACGGAGACGTCGAGTAACCAAAACAAATGCGTTAAACAAATTCGTACACGTTATTTATCAATTTAATTCTAGAATTAAAGGATATACAACGAGAAACAACGTTTGACAACCTTTAAACAGTTTTAATAACTATCTCAAAAATTATCGCTCTGATGCAAACAACTGATGAGTTATCTACTTAAATTTGATGAACAAAACGACTTACGTATTTTAAACATGCTAACCTTTAGCCCGGTAAGCAAATTAAAAAAAAAACGCAATATGTAGGCTACACGAGAACGGAGACATCGAGTAACCAAAACAAATGCGTTAAACAAATTCGTACGCGTTATTTATCAATTTAACTCTAGAATTAAAGGATATACAACGAGAAACAACGTTTGACAACCTTTAAACAGTTTTAATAACTATCTCAAAAATTATCGCTCTGATGCAAACAACTGATGAGTTATCTACTTAAATTTGTTGAACAAAACGACTTACGTATTTTAAACATGCTAACCTTTAGCCCGGTAAGCAAATTAAAAAAAAAAACGCAATATGTAGGCTACACGAGAACGGAGACGTCGAGTAACCAAAACAAATGCGTTAAACAAATTCGTACACGTTATTTATCAATTTAACTCTAGAATTAAAGGATATACAACGAGAAACAACGTTTGACAACCTTTAAACAGTTTTAATAACTATCTCAAAAATTATCGCTCTGATGCAAACAACTGATGAGTTATCTACTTAAATTTGTTGAACAAAACGACTTACGTATTTTAAACATGCTAACCTTTAGCCCGGTAAGCAAATTAAAAAAAAAAACGCAATATGTAGGCTACACGAGAACGGAGACGTCGAGTAACCAAAACAAATGCGTTAAACAAATTCGTACACGTTATTTATCAATTTAACTCTAGAATTAAAGGATATACAACGAGAAACAACGTTTGACAACCTTTAAACAGTTTTAATAACTATCTCAAAAATTATCGCTCTGATGCAAACAACTGATGAGTTATCTACTTAAATATGATGAACAAAACGACTTACGTATTTTAAACATGCTAACCTTTAGCCCGGTAAGCAAATTAAAAAAAAAACACAATATGTAGGCTACACGAGAACGGAGACGTCGAGTAACCAAAACAAATGCGTTAAACAAATTCGTACACGTTATTTATCAATTTAACTCTAGAATTAAAGGATATACAACGAGAAACAACGTTTGACAACCTTTAAACAGTTTTAATAACTATCTAAAAAATTGTCGCTCTGATGCAAACAACTGCTGAGTTATCTACTTAAATTTGATGAACAAAACGACTTACGTATTTTAAACATGCTAACCTTTAGCCCGGTAAGCAAATAAAAAAAAAAACGCAATATGTAGGCTACACGAGAACGGAGACGTCGAGTAACCAAAACAAATGTGTTAAACAAATTCGTACACGTTATTTATCAATTTAACTCTAGAATTAAAGGATATACAACGAGAAACAACGTTTGACAACCTTTAAACAGTTTTAATAACTATCTCAAAAATTGTCGCTCTGATGCAAACAACTGATGAGTTATCTACTTAAATTTTATGAACAAAACGACTTACGTATTTTAAACATGCTAACCTTTAGCCCGGTAAGCAAATTAAAAAAAAACGCAATATGTAGGCTACACGAGAACGGAGACGTCGAGTAACCAAAACAAATGCGTTAAACAAATTCGTACACGTTATTTATCAATTTAACTCTAGAATTAAAGGATATACAACGAGAAACAACGTTTGACAACCTTTAAACAGTTTTAATAACTATCTCAAAAATTGTCGCTCTGATGGAAACAACTGATGAGTTATCTACTTAAATTTGATGAACAAAACGACTTACGTATTTTAAACATGCTAACCTTTAGCCCGGTAAGCAAATTAAAAAAAAAACGCAATATGTAGGCTACACGACAACGGAGACGTCGAGTAACCAAAACAAATGCGTTAAACAAATTCGTACACGTTATTTATCAATTTAACTATAGAATTAAAGGATATACAACGAGAAACAACGTTTGACAACCTTTAAACAGTTTTAATAACTATCTCAAAAATTGTCGCTCTGATGCAAACAACTGATGAGTTATCTACTTAAATTTGATGAACAAAACGACTTACGTATTTTAAACATGCTAACCTTTAGCCCGGTAAGCAAATTAAAAAAAAAACGCAATATGTAGGCTACACGAGAACGGAGACGTCGAGTAACCAAAACAAATGCGTTAAACAAATTCGTACGCGTTATTTATCAATTTAACTCTAGAATTAAAGGATATACAACGAGAAACAACGTTTGACAACCTTTAAACAGTTTTAATAACTATCTCAAAAATTATCGCTCTGATGCAAACAACTGATGAGTTATCTACTTAAATTTGTTGAACAAAACGACTTACGTATTTTAAACATGCTAACCATTAGCCCGGTAAGCAAATTAAAAAAAAAACGCAATATGTAGGCTACACGAGAACGGAGACGTCGAGTAACCAAAACAAATGCGTTAAACAAATTCGTACACGTTATTTATCAATTTAACTCTAGAATTAAAGGATATACAACGAGAAACAACGTTTGACAACCTTTAAACAGTTTTAATAACTATCTCAAAAATTATCGCCCTGATGCAATCAACTGATGAGTTATCTACTTAAATTTGTTGAACAAAACGACTTACGTATTTTAAACATGCTAACCTTTAGCCCGGTAAGCAAATAAAAAAAAAAACCCAATATGTAGGCTACACGAGAACGGAGACGTCGAGTAACCAAAACAAATCCGTTAAACAAATTCGTACACGTTATTTATCAATTTAACTCTAGAATTAAAGGATATACAACGAGAAACAACGTTTGACAACCTTTAAACAGTTTTAATAACTATCTCAAAAATTATCGCTCTGATGCAAACAACTGATGAGTTATCTACTTAAATATGATGAACAAAACGACTTACGTATTTTAAACATGCTAACCTTTAGCCCGGTAAGCAAATTAAAAAAAAACGCAATATGTAGGCTACACGAGAACGGAGACGTCGAGTAACCAAAACAAATGCGTTAAACAAATTCGTACACGTTATTTATCAATTTAACTCTAGAATTAAAGGATATACAACGAGAAACAACGTTTGACAACCTTTAAACAGTTTTAATAACTATCTCAAAAATTGTCGCTCTGATGCAAACAACTGCTGAGTTATCTACTTAAATTTGATGAACAAAACGACTTACGTATTTTAAACATGCTAACCTTTAGCCCGGTAAGCAAATTAAAAAAAAAACGCAATATGTAGGCTACACGAGAACGGAGACGTCGAGTAACCAAAACAAATGTGTTAAACAAATTCGTACACGTTATTTATCAATTTAACTCTAGAATTAAAGGATATACAACGAGAAACAACGTTTGACAACCTTTAAACAGTTTTAATAACTATCTCAAAAATTGTCGCTCTGATGCAAACAACTGATGAGTTATCTACTTAAATTTTATGAACAAAACGACTTACGTATTTTAAACATGCTAACCTTTAGCCCGGTAAGCAAATTAAAAAAAAAACGCAATATGTAGGCTACACGAGAACGGAGACGTCGAGTAACCAAAACAAATGCGTTAAACAAATTCGTACACGTTATTTATCAATTTAACTCTAGAATTAAAGGATATACAACGAGAAACAACGTTTGACAACCTTTAAACAGTTTTAATAACTATCTCAAAAATTGTCGCTCTGATGCAAACAACTGATGAGTTATCTACTTAAATTTGATGAACAAAACGACTTACGTATTTTAAACATGCTAACCTTTAGCCCGGTAAGCAAATTAAAAAAAAAACGGTATATGTAGGCTACACGAGAACGGAGACGTCGAGTAACCAAAACAAATGCGTTAAACAAATTCGTACACGTTATTTATAAATTTAACTCTAGAATTAAAGGATATACAACGAGAAACAACGTTTGACAACCTTTAAACAGTTTTAATAACTATCTCAAAAATTGTCGCTCTGATGCAAACAACTGACGAGTTATCTACTTAAATTTGATGAACAAAACGACTTACGTATTTTAAACATGCTAACCTTTAGCCCGGTAAGCACATTAAAAAAAAAAACGCAATATGTAGGCTACACGAGAACGGAGACGTCGAGTAACCAAAACAAATGCGTTAAACAAATTCGTACACGTTATTTATCAATTTAACTCTAGAATTAAAGGATATACAACGAGAAACAACGTTTGACAACCTTTAAACAGTTTTAATAACTATCTCAAAAATTATCGCTCTGATGCAAACAACTGATGAGTTATCTACTTAAATTTGTTGAACAAAACGACTTACGTATTTTAAGCATGCTAACCTTTAGCCCGGTAAGCAAATTAAAAAAAAAACGCAATATGTAGGCTACACGAGAACGGAGACGTCGAGTAACCAAAACAAATGCGTTAAACAAATTCGTACACGTTATTTATCAATTTAACTCTAGAATTAAAGGATATACAACGAGAAACAACGTTTGACAACCTTTAAACAGTTTTAATAACTATCTCAAAAATTATCGCTCTGATGCAAACAACTGATGAGTTATCTACTTAAATATGATGAACAAAACGACTTACGTATTTTAAACATGCTAACCTTTAGCCCGGTAAGCAAATTAAAAAAAAACGCAATATGTAGGCTACACGAGAACGGAGACGTCGAGTAACCAAAACAAATGCGTTAAACAAATTCGTGCACGTTATTTATCAACTTAACTCTAGAATTAAAGGATATACAACGAGAAACAACGTTTGACAACCTTTAAACAGTTTTAATAACTATCTCAAAAATTATCGCTCTGATGCAAACAACTGATGAGTTATCTACTTAAATATGATGAACAAAACGACTTACGTATTTTAAACATGCTAACCTTTAGCCCGGTAAGCAAATTAAAAAAAAACGCAATATGTAGGCTACACGAGAACGGAGACGTCGAGTAACCAAAACAAATGCGTTAAACAAATTCGTACACGTTATTTATCAATTTAACTCTAGAATTAAAGGATATACAACGAGAACCAACGTTTGACAACCTTTAAACAGTTTTAATAACTATCTCAAAAATTGTCGCTCTGATGCAAACAACTGATGAGTTATCTACTTAAATTTGTTGAACAAAACGACTTACGTATTTTAAACATGCTAACCTTTAGCCCGGTAAGCAAATTAAAAAAAAAACGCAATATGTAGGCTACACGAGAACGGAGACGTCGAGTAACCAAAACAAATGCGTTAAACAAATTCGTACACGTTATTTATCAATTTAACTCTAGAATTAAAGGATATACAACGAGAAGCAACGTTTGACAACCTTTAAACAGTTTTAATAACTATCTCAAAAATTATCGCTCTGATGCAAACAACTGATGAGTTATCTACTTAAATTTGTTGAACAAAACGACCTACGTATTTTAAGCATGCTAACCTTTAGCCCGGTAAGCAAATTAAAAAAAAATGCAATATGTAGGCTACACGAGAACGGAGACGTCGAGTAACCAAAACAAATGCGTTAAACAAATTCGTACACGTTATTTATCAATTTAACTCTAGAATTAAAGGAAATACAACGAGAAACAACGTTTGACAACCTTTAAACAGTTTTAATAACTATCTCAAAAATTATCGCTCTGATGCAAACAACTGATGAGTTATCTACTTAAATTTGATGAACAAAACGACTTACGTATTTTAAACATGCTAACCTTTAGCCCGGTAAGCAAATTAAAAAAAAACGCAATATGTAGGCTACACGAGAACGGAGACGTCGAGTAACCAAAACAAATGCGTTAAACAAATTCGTACACGTTATTTATCAATTTAACTCTAGAATTAAAGGATATACAACGAGAAATAACGTTTGACAACCTTTAAACAGTTTTAATAACTATCTCAAAAATTATCGCTCTGATGCAAACAACTGATGAGTTATCTACTTAAATTTGATGAACAAAACGACTTACGTATTTTAAACATGCTAACCTTTAGCCCGGTAAGCAAATTAAAAAAAAACGCAATATGTAGGCTACACGAGAACGGAGACGTCGAGTAACCAAAACAAATGCGTTAAACAAATTCGTACACGTTATTTATCATTTTAACTCTAGAATTAAAGGATATACAACGAGAAACAACGTTTGACAACCTTTAAACAGTTTTAATAACTATCTCAAAAATTATCGCTCTGATGCAAACAACTGATGAGTTATCTACTTAAATATGATGAACAAAACGACTTACGTATTTTAAACATGCTAACCTTTAGCCCGGTAAGCAAATTAAAAAAAAAACGCAATATGTAGGCTACACGAGAACGGAGACGTCGAGTAACCAAAACAAATGCGTTAAACAAATTCGTACACGTTATTTATCAATTTAACTCTAGAATTAAAGGATATACAACGAGAAACAACGTTTGACAACATTTAAACAGTTTTAATAACTATCTCAAAAATTATCGCTCTGATGCAAACAACTGATGACTTATCTACTTAAATATGATGAACAAAACGACTTACGTATTTTAAACATGCTAACCTTTAGCCCGGTAAGCAAATTAAAAAAAAAACGCAATATGTAGGCTACACGAGAACGGAGACGTCGAGTAACCAAAACAAATGCGTTAAACAAATTCGTACACGTTATTTATCAATCTAACTCTAGAATTAAAGGATATACAACGAGAAACAACGTTTGACAACCTTTAAACAGTTTTAATAACTATCTCAAAAATTATCGCTCTGATGCAAACAACTGATGAGTTATCTACTTAAATATGATGAACAAAACGACTTACGTATTTTAAACATGCTAACCTTTAGCCCGGTAAGCAAATTAAAAAAAAAACGCAATATGTAGGCTACACGAGAACGGAGACGTCGAGTAACCAAAACAAATGCGTTAAACAAATTCGTACACGTTATTTATCAATTTAACTCTAGAATTAAAGGATATACAACGAGAAACAACGTTTGACAACCTTTAAACAGTTTTAATAACTATCTCAAAAATTATCGCTCTGATGCAAACAACTGATGAGTTATCTACTTAAATTTGATGAACAAAACGACTTACGTATTTTAAACATGCTAACCTTTAGCCCGGTAAGCAAATTTAAAAAAAACGCAATATGTAGGCTACACGAGAACGGAGACGTCGAGTAACCAAAACAAATGCGTTAAACAAATTCGTACACGTTATTTATCAATTTAACTCTAGAATTAAAGGATATACAACGAGAAACAACGTTTGACAACCTTTAAACAGTTTTAATAACTATCTCAAAAATTGTCGCTCTGATGCAAACAACTGATGAGTTATCTACTTAAATTTGTTGAACAAAACGACTTACGTATTTTAAGCATGCTAACCTTTAGCCCGGTAAGCAAATTAAAAAAAAAACGCAATATGTAGGCTACACGAGAACGGAGACGTCGAGTAACCAAAACAAATGCGTTAAACAAATTCGTACACGTTATTTATCAATTTAACTCTAGAATTAAAGGATATACAACGAGAAACAACGTTTGACAACCTTTAAACAGTTTTAATAACTATCTCAAAAATTGTCGCTCTGATGCAAACAACTGATGAGTTATCTACTTAAATTTGTTGAACAAAACGACTTACGTATTTTAAACATGCTAACCTTTAGCCCGGTAAGCAAATTAAAAAAAAAACGCAATATGTAGGCTACACGAGAACGGAGACGTCGAGTAACCAAAACAAATGCGTTAAACAAATTCGTACACGTTATTTATCAATTTAACTCTAGAATTAAAGGATATACAACGAGAAACAACGTTTGACAACCTTTAAACAGTTTTAATAACTATCTCAAAAATTATCACTCTGATGCAAACAACTGATGAGTTATCTACTTAAATTTGTTGAACAAAACGACCTACGTATTTTAAGCATGCTAACCTTTAGCCCGGTAAGCAAATTAAAAAAAAAACGCAATATGTAGGCTACACGAGAACGGAGACGTCGAGTAACCAAAACAAATGCGTTAAACAAATTCGTACACGTTATTTATCAATTTAACTCTAGAATTAAAGGATATACAACGAGAAACAACGTTTGACAACCTTTAAACAGTTTTAATAACTATCTCAAAAATTATCGCTCTGATGCAAACAACTGATGAGTTATCTACTTAAATTTGATGAACAAAACAACTTACGTATTTTAAACATGCTAACCTTTAGCCCGGTAAGCAAATTAAAAAAAAAACGCAATATGTTGGCTACACGAGAACGGAGACGTCGAGTAACCAAAACAAATGCGTTAAACAAATTCGTACACGTTATTTATCAATTTAACTCTAGAATTAAAGGATATACAACGAGAAACAACGTTTGACAACCTTTAAACAGTTTTAATAACTATCTCAAAAATTATCGCTCTGATGCAAACAACTGATGAGTTATCTACTTAAATTTGATGAACAAAACGACTTACGTATTTTAAACATGCTAACCTTTAGCCCGGTAAGCAAATTAAAAAAAAAACGCAATATGTAGGCTACACGAGAACGGAGACGTCGAGTAACCAAAACAAATGCGTTAAACAAATTCGTACACGTTATTTATCAATTTAACTCTAGAATTAAAGGATATACAACGAGAAACAACGTTTGACAACCTTTAAACAGTTTTAATAACTATCTCAAAAATTATCGCTCTGATGCAAACAACTGATGAGTTATCTACTTAAATATGATGAACAAAACGACTTACGTATTTTAAACATGCTAACCTTTAGCCCGGTAAGCAAATTAAAAAAAAAACGCAATATGTAGGCTACACGAGAACGGCGACGTCGAGTAACCAAAACAAATGCGTTAAACAAATTCGTACACGTTATTTATCAATTTAACTCTAGAATTAAAGGATATACAACGAGAAACAACGTTTGAAAACCTTTAAACAGGTTTAATAACTATCTCAAAAATTATCGCTCTGATGCAAACAACTGATGAGTTATCTACTTAAATATGATGAACAAAACGACTTACGTATTTTAAACATGCTAACCTTTAGCCCGGTAAGGAAATTAAAAAAAAAAACGCAATATGTAGGCTACACGAGAACGGAGACGTCGAGTAACCAAAACAAATGCGTTAAACAAATTCGTACACGTTATTTATCAATTTAACTCTAGAATTAAAGGATATACAACGAGAAACAACGTTTGACAACCTTTAAACAGTTTTAATAACTATCTCAAAAATTATCGTTCTGATGCAAACAACTGATGAGTTATCTACTTAAATATGATGAACAAAACGACTTACGTATTTTAAACATGCTAACCTTTAGCCCGGTAAGCAAATTAAAAAAAAAAACGCAATATGTAGGCTACACGAGAACGGAGACGTCGAGTAACCAAAACAAATGCGTTAAACAAATTCGTACACGTTATTTATCAATTTAACTCTAGAATTAAAGGATATACAACGAGAAACAACGTTTGACAACCTTTAAACAGTTTTAATAACTATCTCAAAAATTATCGCTCTGATGCAAACAACTGATGAGTTATCTACTTAAATTTGATGAACAAAACGACTTACGTATTTTAAACATGCTAACCTTTAGCCCGGTAAGCAAATTAAAAAAAAAACGCAATATGTAGGCTACACGAGAACGGAGACGTCGAGTAACCAAAACAAATGCGTTAAACAAATTCGTACACGTTATTTATCAATTTAACTCTAGAATTAAAGGATATACAACGAGAAACAACGTTTGACAACCTTTAAACAGTTTTAATAACTATCTCAAAAATTGTCGCTCTGATGCAAACAACTGATGAGTTATCTACTTAAATTTGTTGAACAAAACGACTTACGTATTTTAAACATGCTAACCTTTAGCCCGGTAAGCAAATTAAAAAAAAACGCAATATGTAGGCTACACGAGAACGGAGACGTCGAGTAACCAAAACAAATGCGTTAAACAAATTCGTACACGTTATTTATCAATTTAACTCTAGAATTAAAGGATATACAACGAGAAACAACGTTTGACAACCTTTAAACAGTTTTAATAACTATCTCAAAAATTATCGCTCTGATGCAAACAACTGATGAGTTATCTACTTAAATTTGATGAACAAAACGACTTACGTATTTTAAACATGCTAACCTTTAGCCCGGTAAGCAAATTAAAAAAAAACGCAATATGTAGGCTACACGAGAACGGAGACGTCGAGTAACCAAAACAAATGCGTTAAACAAATTCGTACACGTTATTTATCAATTTAACTCTAGAATTAAAGGATATACAACGAGAAACAACGTTTGACAACCTTTAAACAGTTTTAATAACTATCTCAAAAATTGTCGCTCTGATGCAAACAACTGATGAGTTATCTACTTAAATTTGTTGAACAAAACGACTTACGTATTTTAAACATGCTAACCTTTAGCCCGGTAAGCAAATTAAAAAAAAACGCAATATGTAGGCTACACGAGAACGGAGACGTCGAGTAACCAAAACAAATGCGTTAAACAAATTCGTACACGTTATTTATCAATTTAACTCTAGAATTAAAGGATATACAACGAGAAACAACGTTTGACAACCTTTAAACAGTTTTAATAACTATCTCAAAAATTATCGCTCTGATGCAAACAACTGATGAGTTATCTACTTAAATTTGATGAACAAAACGACTTACGTATTTTAAACATGCTAACCTTTAGCCCGGTAAGCAAATTAAAAAAAACGCAATATGTAGGCTACACGAGAACGGAGACGTCGAGTAACCAAAACAAATGCGTTAAACAAATTCGTACACGTTATTTATCAATTTAACTCTAGAATTAAAGGATATACAACGAGAAACAACGTTTGACAACCTTTAAACAGTTTTAATAACTATCTCAAAAATTATCGCTCTGATGCAAACAACTGATGAGTTATCTACTTAAATATGATGAACAAAACGACTTACGTATTTTAAACATGCTAACCTTTAGCCCGGTAAGCAAATTAAAAAAAAAACGCAATATGTAGGCTACACGAGAACGGAGACGTCGAGTAACCAAAACAAATGCGTTAAACAAATTCGTACACGTTATTTATCAATTTAACTCTAGAATTAAAGGATATACAACGAGAAACAACGTTTGACAACCTTTAAACAGTTTTAATAACTATCTCAAAAATTATCGCTCTGATGCAAACAACTGATGAGTTATCTACTTAAATTTGATGAACAAAACGACTTACGTATTTTAAACATGCTAACCTTTAGCCCGGTAAGCAAATTAAAAAAAAAACGAAATATGTAGGCTACACGAGAACGGAGACGTCGAGTAACCAAAACAAATGCGTTAAACAAATTCGTATACGTTATTTATCAACTTAACTCTAGAATTAAAGGATATACAACGAGAAACAACGTTTGACAACCTTTAAACAGTTTTAATAACTATCTCAAAAATTATCGCTCTGATGCAAACAACTGATGAGTTATCTACTTAAATTTGATGAACAAAACGACTTACGTATTTTAAACATGCTAACCTTTAGCCCGGTAAGCAAATTAAAAAAAAAACGCAATATGTAGGCTACACGAGAACGGAGACGTCGAGTAACCAAAACAAATGCGTTAAACAAATTCGTACACGTTATTTATCAATTTAACTCTAGAATTAAAGGATATACAACGAGAAACAACGTTTGACAACCTTTAAACAGTTTTAATAACTATCTCAAAAATTATCGCTCTGATGCAAACAACTGATGAGTTATCTACTTAAATATGATGAACAAAACGACTTACGTATTTTAAACATGCTAACCTTTAGCCCGGTAAGCAAATTAAAAAAAAACGCAATATGTAGGCTACACGAGAACGGAGACGTCGAGTAACCAAAACAAATGCGTTAAACAAATTCGTACACGTTATTTATCAATTTAACTCTAGAATTAAAGGATATACAACGAGAAACAACGTTTGACAACCTTTAAACAGTTTTAATAACTATCTCAAAAATTATCGCTCTGATGCAAACAACTGATGAGTTATCTACTTAAATTTGATGAACAAAACGACTTACGTATTTTAAACATGCTAACCTTTAGCCCGGTAAGCAAATTAAAAAAAAAACGCAATATGTAGGCTACACGAGAACGGAGACGTCGAGTAACCAAAACAAATGCGTTAAACAAATTCGTACACGTTATTTATCAATTTAACTCTAGAATTAAAGGATATACAACGAGAAACAACGTTTGACAACCTTTAAACAGTTTTAATAACTATCTCAAAAATTATCGCTCTGATGCAAACAACTGATGAGTTATCTACTTAAATATGATGAACAAAACGACTTACGTATTTTAAACATGCTAACCTTTAGCCCGGTAAGCAAATTAAAAAAAAAACGCAATATGTAGGCTACACGAGAACGGAGACGTCGAGTATCCAAAACAAATGCGTTAAACAAATTCGTACACGTTATTTATCAATTTAACTCTAGAATTAAAGGATATACAACGAGAAACAACGTTTGACAACCTTTAAACAGTTTTAATAACTATCTCAAAAATTATCGCTCTGATGCAAACAACTGATGAGTTATCTACTTAAATATGATGAACAAAACGACTTACGTATTTTAAACATGCTAACCTTTAGCCCGGTAAGCAAATTAAAAAAAAAACGCAATATGTAGGCTACACGAGAACGGAGACGTCGAGTAACCAAAACAAATGCGTTAAACAAATTCGTACACGTTATTTATCAATTTAACTCTAGAATTAAAGGATATACAACGAGAAACAACGTTTGACAACCTTTAAACAGTTTTAATAACTATCTCAAAAATTATCGCTCTGATGCAAACAACTGATGAATTATCTACTTAAATATGATGAACAAAACGACTTACGTATTTTAAACATGCTAACCTTTAGCCCGGTAAGCAAATTAAAAAAAAAAACGCAATATGTAGGCTACACGAGAACGGAGACGTCGAGTAACCAAAACAAATGCGTTAAACAAATTCGTACACGTTATTTATCAATTTAACTCTAGAATTAAAGGATATACAACGTGAAACAACGTTTGACAACCTTTAAACAGTTTTAATAACTATCTCAAAAATTATCGCTCTGATGCAAACAACTGATGAGTTATCTACTTAAATATGATGAACAAAACGACTTACGTATTTTAAACATGCTAACCTTTAGCCCGGTAAGCAAATTAAAAAAAAAACGCAATATGTAGGCTACACGAGAACGGAGACGTCGAGTAACCAAAACAAATGCGTTAAACAAATTCGTACACGTTATTTATCAATTTAACTCTAGAATTAAAGGATATACAACGAGAAACAACGTTTGACAACCTTTAAACAGTTTTAATAACTATCTCAAAAATTATCGCTCTGATGCAAACAACTGATGAGTTATCTACTTAAATTTGATGAACAAAACGACTTACGTATTTTAAACATGCTAACCTTTAGCCCGGTAAGCAAATTAAAAAAAAAACGCAATATGTAGGCTACACGAGAACGGAGACGTCGAGTAACCAAAACAAATGCGTTAAACAAATTCGTACACGTTATTTATCAATTTAACTCTAGAATTAAAGGATATACAACGAGAAACAACGTTTGACAACCTTTAAACAGTTTTAATAACTATCTCAAAAATTATCGCTCTGATGCAAACAACTGATGAGTTATCTACTTAAATATGATGAACAAAACGACTTACGTATTTTAAACATGCTAACCTTTAGCCCGGTAAGCAAATTTAAAAAAAAACGCAATATGTAGGCTACACGAGAACGGAGACGTCGAGTAACCAAAACAAATGCGTTAAACAAATTCGTACACGTTATTTATCAATTTAACTCTAGAATTAAAGGATATACAACGAGAAACAACGTTTGACAACCTTTAAACAGTTTTAATAACTATCTCAAAAATTATCGCTCTGATGCAAACAACTGATGAGTTATCTACTTAAATTTGATGAACAAAACGACTTACGTATTTTAAACATGCTAACCTTTAGCCCGGTAAGCAAATTAAAAAAAAAACGCAATATGTAGGCTACACGAGAACGGAGACGTCGAGTAACCAAAACAAATGCATTAAACAAATTCGTACACGTTATTTATCAATTTAACTCTAGAATTAAAGGATATACAACGAGAAACAACGTTTGACGACCTTTAAACAGTTTTAATAACTATCTCAAAAATTGTCGCTCTGATGCAAACAACTGAAGAGTTATCTACTTAAATTTGTTGAACAAAACGACTTACGTATTTTAAGCATGCTAACCTTTAGCCCGGTAAGCAAATTAAAAAAAAACGCAATATGTAGGCTACACGAGAACGGAGACGTCGAGTAACCAAAACAAATGCGGTAAACAAATTCGTACACGTTATTTATCAATTTAACTCTAGAATTAAAGGATATACAACGAGAAACAACGTTTGACAACCTTTAAACAGTTTTAATAACTATCTCAAAAATTATCGCTCTGATGGAAACAACTGATGAGTTATCTACTTAAATTTGACGAACAAAACGACTTACGTATTTTAAACATGCTAATCTTTAGCCCGGTAAGCAAATTAAAAAAAAAAACGCAATATGTAGGCTACACGAGAACGGAGACGTCGAGTAACCAAAACAAATGCGTTAAACAAATTCGAACACGTTATTTATCAATTTAACTCTAGAATTAAAGGATATACAACGAGAAACAACGTTTGACAACCTTTAAACAGTTTTAATAACTATCTCAAAAATTAGCGCTCTGATGCAAACAACTGATGAGTTATCTACTTAAATTTGATGAACAAAACGACTTACGTATTTTAAACATGCTAACCTTTAGCCCGGTAAGCAAATTAAAAAAAAAAACGCAATATGTAGGCTACACGAGAACGGAGACGTCGAGTAACCAAAACAAATGCGTTAAACAAATTCGTACACGTTATTTATAAATTTAACTCTAGAATTAAAGGATATACAACGAGAAACAACGTTTGACAACCTTTAAACAGTTTTAATAACTATCTCAAAAATTATCGCTCTGATGCAAACAACTGATGAGTTATCTACTTAAATTTGTTGAACAAAACGACTTACGTATTTTAAACATGCTAAACTTTAGCCCGGTAAGCAAATTAAAAAAAAACGCAATATGTAGGCTACACGAGAACGGAGACGTCGAGTAACCAAAACAAATGCGTTAAACAAATTCGTACACGTTATTTATCAATTTAACTCTAGAATTAAAGGATATACAACGAGAAACAACGTTTGACAACCTTTAAACAGTTTTAATAACTATCTCAAAAATTATCGCTCTGATGCAAACAACTGATGAGTTATCTACTTAAATTTGATGAACAAAACGACTTACGTATTTTAAACATGCTAACCTTTAGCCCGGTAAGCAAATTAAAAAAAAAACGCAATATGTAGGCTACACGAGAACGGAGACGTCGAGTAACCAAAACAAATGCGTTAAACAAATTCGTACACGTTATTTATCAATTTAACTCTAGAATTAAAGGATATACAACGAGAAACAACGTTTGACAACCTTTAAACAGTTTTAATAACTATCTCAAAAATTGTCGCTCTGATGCAAACAACTGATGAGTTATCTACTTAAATTTGTTGAACAAAACGACTTACGTATTTTAAGCATGCTAACCTTTAGCCCGGTAAGCAAATTAAAAAAAAACGCATTATGTAGGCTACACGAGAACGGAGACGTCGAGTAACCAAAACAAATGCGTTAAACAAATTCGTAAACGTTATTTATCAATTTAACTCTAGAATTAAAGGATATACAACGAGAAACAACGTTTGACAACCTTTAAACAGTTTTAATAACTATCTCAAAAATTATCGCTCTGATGCAAACAACTGATGAGTTATCTACTTAAATTTGATGAACAAAACGACTTACGTATTTTAAACATGCCAACCTTTAGCCCGGTAAGCAAATTAAAAAAAAAACGCAATATGTAGGCTACACGAGAACGGAGACGTCGAGTAACCAAAACAAATGCGTTAAACAAATTCGTACATGTTATTTATCAATTTAACTCTAGAATTAAAGGATATACAACGAGAAACAACGTTTGACAACCTTTAAACAGTTTTAATAACTATCTAAAAAATTATCGCTCTGATGCAAACAACTGATGAGTTATCTACTTAAATTTGATGAACAAAACGACTTACGTATTTTAAACATGCTAACCTTTAGCCCGGTAAGCAAATTAAAAAAAAAAACGCAATATGTAGGCTACACGAGAACGGAGACGTCGAGTAACCAAAACAAATGCGTTAAACAAATTCGTACACGTTATTTATCAATATAACTCTAGAATTAAAGGATATACAACGAGAAACAACGTTTGACAACCTTTAAACAGTTTTAATAACTATCTCAAAAATTATCGCTCTGATGCAAACAACTGATGAGTTATCTACTTAAATATGATGAACAAAACGACTTACGTATTTTAAACATGCTAACCTTTAGTCCGGTAAGCAAATTAAAAAAAAAAACGCAATATGTAGGCTACACGAGAACGGAGACGTCGAGTAACCAAAACAAATGCGTTAAACAAATTCGTACACGTTATTTATCAATTTAACTCTAGAATTAAAGGATATACAACGAGAAACAACGTTTGACAACCTTTAAACAGTTTTAATAACTATCTCAAAAATTATCGCTCTGATGCAAACAACTGATGAGTTATCTACTTAAATATGATGAACAAAACGACTTACGTATTTTAAACATGCTAACCTTTAGCCCGGTAAGCAAATTAAAAAAAAAACGCAATATGTGGGCTACACGAGAACGGAGACGTCGAGTAACCAAAACAAATGCGTTAAACAAATTCGTACACGTTATTTATCAATTTAACTCTAGAATTAAAGGATATACAACGAGAAACAACGTTTGACAACCTTCAAACAGTTTTAATAACTATCTCAAAAATTATCGCTCTGATGCAAACAACTGATGAGTTATCTACTTAAATTTGATGAACAAAACGACTTACGTATTTTAAACATGCTAACCTTTAGCCCGGTAAGCAAATTAAAAAAAAAACGCAATATGTAGGCTACACGAGAACGGAGACGTCGAGTAACCAAAACAAATGCGTTAAACAAATTCGTACACGTTATTTATCAATTTAACTCTAGAATTAAAGGATATACAACGAGAAACAACGTTTGACAACCTTTAAACAGTTTTAATAACTATCTCAAAAATTATCGCTCTGATGCAAACAACTGATGAGCAAAACGACTTACGTATTTTGAACATGCTAACCTTTAGCCCGGTAAGCAAATTAAAAAAAAAACGCAATATATAGGCTACACGAGAACGGAGACGTCGAGTAACCAAAACAAATGCGTTAAACAAATTCGTACACGTTATTTATCAATTTAACTCTAGAATTAAAGGATATACAACGAGAAACAACGTTTGACAACCTTTAAACAGTTTTAATAACTATCTCAAAAATTATCGCTCTGATGCAAACAACTGATGAGTTATCTACTTAAATATGATGAACAAAACGACTTACGTATTTTAAACATGCTAACCTTTAGCCCGGTAAGCAAATTAAAAAAAAAAACGCAATATGTGGGCTACACGAGAACGGAGACGTCGAGTAACCAAAACAAATGCGTTAAACAAATTCGTACACGTTATTTATCAATTTAACTCTAGAATTAAAGGATATACAACGAGAAACAACGTTTGACAACCTTTAAACAGTTTTAATAACTATCTCAAAAATTATCGCTCTGATGCAAACAACTGATGAGTTATCTACTTAAATTTGATGAACAAAACAACTTACGTATTTTAAACATGCTAACCTTTAGCCCGGTAAGCAAATTAAAAAAAAACGCAATATGTAGGCTACACGAGAACGGAGACGTCGAGTAACCAAAACAAATGCGTTAAACAAATTCGTACACGTTATTTATCAATTTAACTCTAGAATTAAAGGATATACAACGAGAAACAACGTTTGACAATCTTTAAACAGTTTTAATAACTATCTCAAAAATTATCGCTCTGATGGAAACAACTGATGAGTTTTCTACTTAAATTTGATGAACAAAACGACTTACGTATTTTAAACATGCTAACCTTTAGCCCGGTAAGCAAATTAAAAAAAAAAACGCAATATGTAGGCTACACGAGAACGGAGACGTCGAGTAACCAAAACAAATGCGTTAAACAAATTCGTACACGTTATTTATAAATTTAACTCTAGAATTAAAGGATATACAACGAGAAACAACGTTTGACAACCTTTAAACAGTTTTAATAACTATCTCAAAAATTGTCGCTCTGATGCAAACAACTGAAGAGTTATCTACTTAAATTTGTTGAACAAAACGACTTACGTATTTTAAGCATGCTAACCTTTAGCCCGGTAAGCAAATTAAAAAAAAACGCAATATGTAGGCTACACGAGAACGGAGACGTCGAGTAACCAAAACAAATGCGTTAAACAAATTCGTACACGTTATTTATCAATTGAACTCTAGAATTAAAGGATATACAACGAGAAACAACGTTTGACAACCTTTAAACAGTTTTAATAACTATCTCAAAAATTATCGCTCTGATGGAAACAACTGATGAGTTATCTACTTAAATTTGATGAACAAAACGACTTACGTATTTTAAACATGCTAACCTTTAGCCCGGTAAGCAAATTAAAAAAAAAACGCAATAGGTAGGCTACACGAGAACGGAGACGTCGAGTAACCAAAACAAATGCGTTAAACAAATTCGTACACGTTATTTATCAATTTAACTCTAGAATTAAAGGATATACAACGAGAAACAACGTTTGACAACCTTTAAACAGTTTTAATAACTATCTCAAAAATTGTCGCTCTGATGCAAACAACTGATGAGTTATCTACTTAAATTTGTTGAACAAAACGATTTACGTATTTTAAGCATGCTAACCTTTAGCCCGGTAAGCAAATTAAAAAAAAAACGCAATATGTAGGCTACACGAGAACGGAGACGTCGAGTAACCAAAACAAATGCGTTAAACAAATTCGTACACGTTATTTATCAATTTAACTCTAGAATTAAAGGATATACAACGAGAAACAACGTTTGACAACCTTTAAACAGTTTTAATAACTATCTCAAAAATTATCGCTCTGATGCAAACAACTGATGAGTTATCTACTTAAATTTGATGAACAAAACGACTTACGTATTTTAAACATGCCAACCTTTAGCCCGGTAAGCAAATTAAAAAAAAACGCAATATGTAGGCTACACGAGAACGGAGACGTCGAGTAACCAAAACAAATGCGTTAAACAAATTCGTACATGTTATTTATCAATTTAACTCTAGAATTAAAGGATATACAACGAGAAACAACGTTTGACAACCTTTAAACAGTTTTAATAACTATCTAAAAAATTATCGCTCTGATGCAAACAACTGATGAGTTATCTACTTAAATTTGATGAACAAAACGACTTACGTATTTTAAACATGCTAACCTTTAGCCCGGTAAGCAAATTAAAAAAAAAAAACGCAATATGTAGGCTACACGAGAACGGAGACGTCGAGTAACCAAAACAAATGCGTTAAACAAATTCGTACACGTTATTTATCAATTTAACTCTAGAATTAAAGGATATACAACGAGAAACAACGTTTGACAACCTTTAAACAGTTTTAATAACTATCTCAAAAATTATCGCTCTGATGCAAACAACTGATGAGTTATCTACTTAAATTTGATGAACAAAACGACTTACGTATTTTAAACATGCTAAACTTTAGCCCGGTAAGCAAATTAAAAAAAAAACGCAATATGTAGGCTACACGAGAACGGAGACGTCGAGTAACCAAAACAAATGCGTTAAACAAATTCGTACACGTTATTTATCAACTTAACTCTAGAATTAAAGGATATACAACGAGAAACAACGTTTGACAACCTTTAAACAGTTTTAATAACTATCTCAAAAATTATCGCTCTGATGCAAACAACTGATGAGTTATCTACTTAAATATGATGAACAAAACGACTTACGTATTTTAAACATGCTAACCTTTAGCCCGGTAAGCAAATTAAAAAAAAACGCAATATTTAGGCTACACGAGAACGGAGACGTCGAGTAACCAAAACAAATGCGTTAAACAAATTCGAACACGTTATTTATCAATTTAACTCTAGAATTAAAGGATATACAACGAGAAACAACGTTTGACAACCTTTAAACAGTTTTAATAACTATCTCAAAAATTATCGCTCTGATGCAAACAACTGATGAGTTATCTACTTAAATATGATGAACAAAACGACTTACGTATTTTAAACATGCTAACCTTTAGCCCGGTAAGCAAATTAAAAAAAAAACGCAATATGTGGGCTACACGAGAACGGAGACGTCGAGTAACCAAAACAAATGCGTTAAACAAATTCTTACACGTTATTTATCAATTTAACTCTAGAATTAAAGGATATACAAAGAGAAACAACGTTTGACAACCTTTAAACAGTTTTAATAACTATCTCAAAAATTATCGCTCTGATGCAAACAACTGATGAGTTATCTACTTAAATTTGATGAACAAAACGACTTACGTATTTTAAACATGCTAACCTTTAGCCCGGTAAGCAAATTAAAAAAAAACGCAATATGTAGGCTACACGAGAACGGAGACGTCGAGTAACCAAAACAAATGCGTTAAACAAATTCGTACACGTTATTTATCAATTTAACTCTAGAATTAAAGGATATACAACGAGAAACAACGTTTGACAACCTTTAAACAGTTTTAATAACTATCTCAAAAATTATCGCTCTGATGCAAACAACTGATGAGTTATCTACTTAAATATGATGAACAAAACGACTTACGTATTTTAAACATGCTAACCTTTAGCCCGGTAAGCAAATTTAAAAAAAAACGCAATATGTAGGCTACACGAGAACGGAGACGTCGAGTAACCAAAACAAATGCGTTAAACAAATTCGTACACGTTATTTATCAATTTAACTCTAGAATTAAAGGATATACAACGAGAAACAACGTTTGACAACCTTTAAACAGTTTTAATAACTATCTCAAAAATTGTCGCTCTGATGCAAACAACTGATGAGTTATCTACTTAAATTTGTTGAACAAAACGACTTACGTATTTTAAGCATGCTAACCTTTAGCCCGGTAAGCAAATTAAAAAAAAACGCAATATGTAGGCTACACGAGAACGGAGACGTCGAGTAACCAAAACAAATGCGTTAAACAAATTCGTACACGTTATTTATCAATTTAACTCTAGAATTAAAGGATATACAACGAGAAACAACGTTTGACAACCTTTAAACAGTTTCAATAACTATCTCAAAAATTATCGCTCTGATGCAAACAACTGATGAGCTATCTACTTAAATTTGATGAGCAAAACGACTTACGTATTTTAAACATGCTAACCTTTAGCCCGGTAAGCAAATTAAAAAAAAAAACGCAATATGTCGGCTACACGAGAACGGAGACGTCGAGTAACCAAAACAAATGCGTTAAACAAATTCGTACACGTTATTTATCAATTTAACTCTAGAATTAAAGGATATACAACGAGAAACAACGTTTGACAACCTTTAAACAGTTTTAATAACTATCTCAAAAATTATCGCTCTGATGCAAACAACTGATGAGTTATCTACTTAAATATGATGAACAAAACGACTTACGTATTTTAAACATGCTAACCTTTAGCCCGGTAAGCAAATTAAAAAAAAAACGCAATATGTGGGCTACACGAGAACGGAGACGTCGAGTAACCAAAACAAATGCGTTAAACAAATTCGTACACGTTATTTATCAATTTAACTCTAGAATTAAAGGATATACAATGAGAAACAACGTTTGACAACAGTTTTAATAACTATCTCAAAAATTGTCGCTCTGATGCAAACAACTGATGAGTTATCTACTTAAATTTGTTGAACAAAACGACTTACGTATTTTAAGCATGCTAACCTTTAGCCCGGTAAGCAAATTAAAAAAAAAACGCAATATGTAGGCTACACGAGAACGGAGACGTCGAGTAACCAAAACAAATGCGTTAAACAAATACGTACACGTTATTTATCAATTTAACTCTAGAATTAAAGGATATACAACGAGAAACAACGTTTGACAACCTTTAAACAGTTTTAATAACTATCTCAAAAATTGTCGCTCTGATGCAAACAACTGATGAGTTATCTACTTAAATTTGTTGAACAAAACGACTTACGTATTTTAAACATGCTAACCTTTAGCCCGGTAAGCAAATTAAAAAAAAAACGCAATATGTAGGCTACACGAGAACGGAGACGTCGAGTAACCAAAACAAATGCGTTAAACAAATTCGTACACGTTATTTATCAATTTAACTCTAGAATTAAAGGATATACAACGAGAAACAACGTTTGACAACCTTTAAACAGTTTTAATAACTATCTCAAAAATTATCACTCTGATGCAAACAACTGATGAGTTATCTACTTAAATTTGTTGAACAAAACGACATACGTATTTTAAGCATGCTAACCTTTAGCCCGGTAAGCAAATTAAAAAAAAAACGCAATATGTAGGCTACACGAGAACGGAGACGTCGAGTAACCAAAACAAATGCGCTAAACAAATTCGTACACGTTATTTATCAATTTAACTCTAGAATTAAAGGATATACAACGAGAAACAACGTTTGACAACCTTTAAACAGTTTTAATAACTATCTCAAAAATTATCGCTCTGATGCAAACAACTGATGAGTTATCTACTTAAATTTGATGAACAAAACGACTTACGTATTTTAAACATGCTAACCTTTAGCCCGGTAAGCAAATTAAAAAAAAACGCAATATGTAGGCTACACGAGAACGGAGACGTCGAGTAACCAAAACAAATGCGTTAAACAAATTCGTACACGTTATTTATCAATTTAACTCTAGAATTAAAGGATATACAACGAGAAACAACGTTTGACAACCTTTAAACAGTTTTAATAACTATCTCAAAAATTATCGCTCTGATGCAAACAACTGATGAGTTATCTACTTAAATTTGATGAACAAAACGACTTACGTATTTTAAACATGCTAACCTTTAGCCCGGTAAGCAAATTAAAAAAAAAACGCAATATGTAGGCTACACGAGAACGGAGACGTCGAGTAACCAAAACAAATGCGTTAAACAAATTCGTACACGTTATTTATCAATTTAACTCTAGCATTAAAGGATATACAACGAGAAACAACGTTTGACAACCTTTAAACAGTTTTAATAACTATCTCAAAAATTATCGCTCTGATGCAAACAACTGATGAGTTATCTACTTAAATATGATGAACACAACGACTTACGTATTTTAAACATGCTAACCTTTAGCCCGGTAAGCAAATTAAAAAAAAAAACACAATATGTAGGCTACACGAGAACGGAGACGTCGTGTAACCAAAACAAATGCGTTAAACAAATTCATACACGTTATTTATCAATTTAACTCTAGAATTAAAGGATATACAACGAGAAACAACGTTTGACAACCTTTAAACAGTTTTAATAACTATCTCAAAAATTATCGCTCTGATGCAAACAACTGATGAGTTATCTACTTAAATATGATGAACAAAACGACTTACGTATTTTAAACATGCTAACCTTTAGCCCGGTAAGCAAATTAAAAAAAAAACGCAATATGTAGGCTACACGAGAACGGAGACGTCGAGTAACCAAAACAAATGCGTTAAACAAATTCGTACACGTTATTTATCAATTTAACTCTAGAATTAAAGGATATACAACGAGAAACAACGTTTGACAACCTTTAAACAGTTTTAATAACTATCTCAAAAATTATCGCTCTGATGCAAACAACTGATGAGTTATCTACCTAAATATGATGAACAAAACGACTTACGTATTTTAAACATGCTAACCTTTAGCCCGGTAAGCAAATTAAAAAAAAACGCAATATGTAGGCTACACGAGAACGGAGACGTCGAGTAACCAAAACAAATGCGTTAAACAAATTCGTACACGTTATTTATCAATTTAACTCTAGAATTAAAGGATATACAACGAGAAACAACGTTTGACAACCTTTAAACAGTTTTAATAACTATCTCAAAAATTATCGCTCTGATGCAAACAACTGATGAGTTATCTACTTAAATTTGATGAACAAAACGACTTACGTATTTTAAACATGCTAACCTTTAGCCCGGTAAGCAAATTTAAAAAAAAACGCAATATGTAGGCTACACGAGAACGGAGACGTCGAGTAACCAAAACAAATGCGTTAAACAAATTCGTACACGTTATTTATCAATTTAACTCTAGAATTAAAGGATATACAACGAGAAACAACGTTTGACAACCTTTAAACAGTTTTAATAACTATCTCAAAAATTGTCGCTCTGATGCAAACAACTGATGAGTTATCTACTTAAATTTGTTGAACAAAACGACTTACGTATTTTAAGCATGCTAACCTTTAGCCCGGTAAGCAAATTAAAAAAAAAACGCAATATGTAGGCTACACGAGAACGGAGACGTCGAGTAACCAAAACAAATGCGTTAAACAAATACGTACACGTTATTTATCAATTTAACTCTAGAATTAAAGGATATACAACGAGAAACAACGTTTGACAACCTTTAAACAGTTTTAATAACTATCTCAAAAATTGTCGCTCTGATGCAAACAACTGATGAGTTATCTACTTAAATTTGTTGAACAAAACGACTTACGTATTTTAAACATGCTAACCTTTAGCCCGGTAAGCAAATTAAAAAAAAAACGCAATATGTAGGCTACACGAGAACGGAGACGTTGAGTAACCAAAACAAATGCGTTAAACAAATTCGTACACGTTATTTATCAATTTAACTCTAGAATTAAAGGATATACAACGAGAAACAACGTTTGACAACCTTTAAACAGTTTTAATAACTATCTCAAAAATTATCGCTCTGATGCAAACAACTGATGAGTTATCTACTTAAATATGATGAACAAAACGACTTACGTATTTTAAACATGCTAACTTTTAGCCCGGTAAGCAAATTAAAAAAAAACGCAATATGTAGGCTACACGAGAACGGAGACGTCGAGTAACCAAAACAAATGCGTTAAACAAATTCGTACACGTTATTTATCAATTTAACTCTAGAATTAAAGGATATACAACGAGAAACAACGTTTGACAACCTTTAAACAGTTTTAATAACTATCTCAAAAATTATCGCTCTGATGCAAACAACTGATGAGTTATCTACTTAAATATGATGAACAAAACGACTTACGTATTTTAAACATGCTAACCTTTAGCCCGGTAAGCAAATTAAAAAAAAAACGCAATATGTAGGCTACACGAGAACGGAGACGTCGAGTAACCAAAACAAATGCGTTAAACAAATTCGTACACGTTATTTATCAATTTAACTCTAGAATTAAAGGATATACAACGAGAAACAACGTTTGACAACCTTTAAACAGTTTTAATAACTATCTCAAAAATTACCGCTCTGATGCAAACAACTGATGAGTTATCTACCTAAATATGATGAACAAAACGACTTACGTATTTTAAACATGCTAACCTTTAGCCCGGTAAGCAAATTAAAAAAAAACGCAATATGTAGGCTACATGAGAACGGAGACGTCGAGTAACCAAAACAAATGCGTTAAACAAATTCGTACACGTTATTTATCAATTTAACTCTAGAATTAAAGGATATACAACGAGAAACAACGTTTGACAACCTTTAAACAGTTTTAATAACTATCTCAAAAATTATCGCTCTGATGCAAACAACTGATGAGTTATCTACTTAAATTTGATGAACAAAACGACTTACGTATTTTAAACATGCTAACCTTTAGCCCGGTAAGCAAATTTAAAAAAAAACGCAATATGTAGGCTACACGAGAACGGAGACGTCGAGTAACCAAAACAAATGCGTTAAACAAATTCGTACACGTTATTTATCAATTTAACTCTAGAATTAAAGGATATACAACGAGAAACAACGTTTGACAACCTTTAAACAGTTTTAATAACTATCTCAAAAATTGTCGCTCTGATGCAAACAACTGATGAGTTATCTACTTAAATTTGTTGAACAAAACGACTTACGTATTTTAAGCATGCTAACCTTTAGCCCGGTAAGCAAATTAAAAAAAAAAACGCAATATGTAGGCTACACGAGAACGGAGACGTCGAGTAACCAAAACAAATGCGTTAAACAAATACGTACACGTTATTTATCAATTTAACTCTAGAATTAAAGGATATACAACGAGAAACAACTTTTGACAACCTTTAAACAGTTTTAATAACTATCTCAAAAATTGTCGCTCTGATGCAAACAACTGATGAGTTATCTACTTAAATTTGTTGAACAAAACGACTTACGTATTTTAAACATGCTAACCTTTAGCCCGGTAAGCAAATTAAAAAAAAAACGCAATATGTAGGCTACACGAGAACGGAGACGTCGAGTAACCAAAACAAATGCGTTAAACAAATTCGTACACGTTATTTATCAATTTAACTCTAGAATTAAAGGATATACAACGAGAAACAACGTTTGACAACCTTTAAACAGTTTTAATAACTATCTCAAAAATTATCACTCTGATGCAAACAACTGATGAGTTATCTACTTAAATTTGTTGAACAAAACGACCTACGCATTTTAAGCATGCTAACCTTTAGCCCGGTAAGCAAATTAAAAAAAAAACGCAATATGTAGGCTACACGAGAACGGAGACGTCGAGTAACCAAAACAAATGCGCTAAACAAATTCGTACACGTTATTTATCAATTTAACTCTAGAATTAAAGGATATACAACGAGAAACAACGTTTGACAACCTTTAAACAGTTTTAATAACTATCTCAAAAATTATCGCTCTGATGCAAACAACTGATGAGTTATCTACTTAAATTTGATGAACAAAACGACTTACGTATTTTACACATGCTAACCTTTAGCCCGGTAAGCAAATTAAAAAAAAAACGCAATATGTAGGCTACACGAGAACGGAGACGTCGAGTAACCAAAACAAATGCGTTAAACAAATTCGTACACGTTATTTATCAATTTAACTCTAGAATTAAAGGATATACAACGAGAAACAACGTTTGACAACCTTTAAACCGTTTTAATAACTATCTCAAAAATTATCGCTCTGATGCAAACAACTGATGAGTTATCTACTTAAATTTGATGAACAAAACGACTTACGTATTTTAAACATGCTAACCTTTAGCCCGGTAAGCAAATTAAAAAAAAACGCAATATGTAGGCTACACGAGAACGGAGACGTCGAGTAACCAAAACAAATGCGTTAAACAAATTCGTACACGTTATTTATCAATTTAACTCTAGAATTAAAGGATATACAACGAGAAACAACGTTTGACAACCTTTAAACAGTTTTAATAACTATCTCAAAAATTATCGCTCTGATGCAAACAACTGATGAGTTATCTACTTAAATATGATGAACAAAACGACTTACGTATTTTAAACATGCTAACCTTTAGCCCGGTAAGCAAATTAAAAAAAAAACGCAATATGTAGGCTACACGAGAACGGAGACGTCGAGTAACCAAAACAAATGCGTTAAACAAATTCGTACACGTTATTTATCAATTTAACTCTAGAATTAAAGGATATACAACGAGAAACAACGTTTGACAACCTTTAAACAGTTTTAATAATTATCTCAAAAATTATCGCTCTGATGCAAACAACTGATGAGTTATCTACTTAAATATGATGAACAAAACGACTTACGTATTTTAAACATGCTAACCTTTAGCCCGGTAAGCAAATTAAAAAAAAAACGCAATATGTAGGCTACACGAGAACGGAGACGTCGAGTAACCAAAACAAATGCGTTAAACAAATTCGTACACGTTATTTATCAATTTAACTCTAGAATTAAAGGATATACAACGAGAAACAACGTTTGACAACCTTTAAACAGTTTTAATAACTATCTCAAAAATTATCGCTCTGATGCAAACAACTGATGAGTTATCTACTTAAATATGATGAACAAAACGACTTACGTATTTTAAACATGCTAACCTTTAGCCCGGTAAGCAAATTAAAAAAAAAACGCAATATGTAGGCTACACGAGAACGGAGACGTCGAGTAACCAAAACAAATGCGTTAAACAAATTCGTACACGTTATTTATCAATTTAACTCTAGAATTAAAGGATATACAACGAGAAACAACGTTTGACAACCTTTAAACAGTTTTAATAACTATCTCAAAAATTATCGCTCTGATGCAAACAACTGATGAGTTATCTACTTAAATTTGATGAACAAAACGACTTACGTATTTTAAACATGCTAACCTTTAGCCCGGTAAGCAAATTAAAAAAAAACGCAATATGTAGGCTACACGAGAACGGAGACGTCGAGTAACCAAAACAAATGCGTTAAACAAATTCGTACACGTTATTTATCAATTTAACTCTAGAATTAAAGGATATACAACGAGAAACAACGTTTGACAACCTTTAAACAGTTTTAATAACTATCTCAAAAATTGTCGCTCTGATGCAAACAACTGATGAGTTATCTACTTAAATTTGTTGAACAAAACGACTTACGTATTTTAAGCATGCTAACCTTTAGCCCGGTAAGCAAATTAAAAAAAAACGCAATATGTAGGCTACACGAGAACGGAGACGTCGAGTAACCAAAACAAATCCGTTAAACAAATTCGTACACGTTATTTATCAATTTAACTCTAGAATTAAAGGATATACAACGAGAAACAACGTTTGACAACCTTTAAACAGTTTTAATAACTATCTCAAAAATTATCGCTCTGATGCAAACAACTGATGAGTTATCTACTTAAATATGATGAACAAAACGACTTACGTATTTTAAACATGCTAACCTTTAGCCCGGTAAGCAAATTAAAAAAAAAAACGCAATATGTAGGCTACACGAGAACGGAGACGTCGAGTAACCAAAACAAATGCGTTAAACAAATTCGAACACGTTATTTATCAATTTAACTCTAGAATTAAAGGATATACAACGAGAAACAACGTTTGACAACCTTTAAACAGTTTTAATAACTATCTCAAAAATTATCGCTCTGATGCAAACAACTGATGAGTTATCTACTTAAATTTGATGAACAAAACGACTTACGTATTTTAAACATGCTAACCTTTAGCCCGGTAAGCAAATTAAAAAAAAAACGCAATATGTAGGGCTACACGAGAACGGAGACGTCGAGTAACCAAAACAAATGCGTTAAACAACTTCGTACACGTTATTTATCAATTTAACTCTAGAATTAAAGGATATACAACGAGAAACAACGTTTGACAACCTTTAAACAGTTTTAATAACTATCTCAAAAATTATCGCTCTGATGCAAACAACTGATGAGTTATCTACTTAAATTTGATGAACAAAACGACTTACGTATTTTAAACATGCTAACCTTTAGCCCGGTAAGCAAATTAAAAAAAAAAACGCAATATGTAGGCTACACGAGAACGGAGACGTCGAGTAACCAAAACAAATGCGTTAAACAAATTCGTACACGTTATTTATCAATTTAACTCTAGAATTAAAGGATATACAACGAGAAACAACGTTTGACAACCTTTAAACAGTTTTAATAACTATCTCAAAAATTATCGCTCTGATGCAAACAACTGATGAGTTATCTACTTAAATATGTTGAACAAAACGACTTACGTATTTTAAACATGCTAACCTTTAGCCCGGTAAGCAAATTAAAAAAAAACGCAATATGTAGGCTACACGAGAACGGAGACGTCGAGTAACCAAAACAAATGCGTTAAACAAATTCGTACACGTTATTTATCAATTTAACTCTAGAATTAAAGGATATACAACGAGAAACAACGTTTGACAACCTTTAAACAGTTTTAATAACTATCTCAAAAATTATCGCTCTGATGCAAACAACTGATGAGTTATCTACTTAAATATGATGAACAAAACGACTTACGTATTTTAAACATGCTAACCTTTAGCCCGGTAAGCAAATTAAAAAAAAAACGCAATATGTAGGCTACACGAGAACGGAGGACGTCGAGTAACCAAAACAAATGCGTTAAACAAATTCGTACACGTTATTTATCAATTTAACTCTAGAATTAAAGGATATACAACGAGAAACAACGTTTGACAACCTTTAAACAGTTTTAATAACTATCTCAAAAATTATCGCTCTGATGCAAACAACTGATGAGTTATCTACTTAAATATGATGAACAAAACGACTTACGTATTTTAAACATGCTAACCTTTAGCCCGGTAAGCAAATTAAAAAAAAAAAACGCAATATGTAGGCTACACGAGAACGGAGACGTCGAGTAACCAAAACAAATGCGTTAAACAAATTCGTACACGTTATTTATCAATTTAACTCTAGAATTAAAGGATATACAACGAGAAACAACGTTTGACAACCTTTAAACAGTTTTAATAACTATCTCAAAAATTATCGCTCTGATGCAAACAACTGATGAGTTATCTACTTAAATATGATGAACAAAACGACTTACGTATTTTAAACATGCTAACCTTTAGCCCGGTAAGCAAATTAAAAAAAAAACGCAATATGTAGGCTACACGAGAACGGAGACGTCGAGTAACCAAAACAAATGCGTTAAACAAATTCGTACACGTTATTTATCAATTTAACTCTAGAATTAAAGGATATACAACGAGAAACAACGTTTGACAACCTTTAAACAGTTTTAATAACTATCTCAAAAATTGTCGCTCTGATGCAAACAACTGATGAGTTATCTACTTAAATTTGTTGAACAAAACGACTTACGTATTTTAAACATGCTAACCTTTAGCCCGGTAAGCAAATTAAAAAAAAAACGCAATATGTAGGCTACACGAGAACGGAGACGTCGAGTAACCAAAACAAATGCGTTAAACAAATTCGTACACGTTATTTATCAATTTAACTCTAGAATTAAAGGATATACAACGAGAAACAACGTTTGACAACCTTTAAACAGTTTTAATAACTATCTCAAAAATTATCACTCTGATGCAAACAACTGATGAGTTATCTACTTAAATTTGTTGAACAAAACGACCTACGTATTTTAAGCATGCTAACCTTTAGCCCGGTAAGCAAATTAAAAAAAAAAACGCAATATGTAGGCTACACGAGAACGGAGACGTCGAGTAACCAAAACAAATGCGCTAAACAAATTCGTACACGTTATTTATCAATTTAACTCTAGAATTAAAGGATATACAACGAGAAACAACGTTTGACAACCTTTAAACAGTTTTAATAACTATCTCAAAAATTATCGCTCTGATGCAAACAACTGATGAGTTATCTACTTAAATTTGATGAACAAAACGACTTACGTATTTTAAACATGCTAACCTTTAGCCCGGTAAGCAAATTAAAAAAAAAACGCAATATGTAGGCTACACGAGAACGGAGACGTCGAGTAACCAAAACAAATGCGTTAAACAAATTCGTACACATTATTTATCAATTTAACTCTAGAATTAAAGGATATACAACGAGAAACAACGTTTGACAACCTTTAAACAGTTTTAATAACTATCTCAAAAATTATCGCTCTGATGCAAACAACTGATGAGTTATCTACTTAAATTTGATGAACAAAACGACTTACGTATTTTAAACATGCTAACCTTTAGCCCGGTAAGCAAATTAAAAAAAAAACGCAATATGTAGGCTACACGAGAACGGAGACGTCGAGTAACCAAAACAAATGCGTTAAACAAATACGTACACGTTATTTATCAATTTAACTCTAGAATTAAAGGATATACAACGAGAAACAACGTTTGACAACCTTTAAACAGTTTTAATAACTATCTCAAAAATTATCGCTCTGATGCAAACAACTGATGAGTTATCTACTTAAATTTGATGAACAAAACGACTTACGTATTTTAAACATGCTAACCTTTAGCCCGGTAAGCAAATTAAAAAAAAAACGCAATATGTAGGCTACACGAGAACGGAGACGTCGAGTAACCAAAACAAATGCGTTAAACAAATTCGTACACATTATTTATCAATTTAACTCTAGAATTAAAGGATATACAACGAGAAACAACGTTTGACAACCTTTAAACAGTTTTAATAACTATCTCAAAAATTATCGCTCTGATGCAAACAACTGATGAGTTATCTACTTAAATTTGTTGAACAAAACGACCTACGTATTTTAAGCATGCTAACCTTTAGCCCGGTAAGCAAATTAAAAAAAAAACGCAATATGTAGGCTACACGAGAACGGAGACGTCGAGTAACCAAAACAAATGCGCTAAACAAATTCGTACACGTTATTTATCAATTTAACTCTAGAATTAAAGGATATACAACGAGAAACAACGTTTGACAACCTTTAAACAGTTTTAATAACTATCTCAAAAATTATCGCTCTGATGCAAACAACTGATGAGTTATCTACTTAAATTTGATGAACAAAACGACTTACGTATTTTAAACATGCTAACCTTTAGCCCGGTAAGCAAATTAAAAAAAAAACGCAATATGTAGGCTACACGAGAACGGAGACGTCGAGTAACCAAAACAAATGCGTTAAACAAATTCGTACACATTATTTATCAATTTAACTCTAGAATTAAAGGATATACAACGAGAAACAACGTTTGACAACCTTTAAACAGTTTTAATAACTATCTCAAAAATTATCGCTCTGATGCAAACAACTGATGAGTTATCTACTTAAATATGATGAACACAACGACTTACGTATTTTAAATATGCTAACCTTTAGCCCGGTAAGCAAATTAAAAAAAAAAAACACAATATGTAGGCTACACGAGAACGGAGACGTCGAGTAACCAAAACAAATGCGTTAAACAAATTCGTACACGTTATTTATCAATTTAACTCTAGAATTAAAGGATATACAACGAGAAACAACGTTTGACAACCTTTAAACAGTTTTAATAACTATCTCAAAAATTATCGCTCTGATGCAAACAACTGATGAGTTATCTACTTAAATATGATGAACAAAACGACTTACGTATTTTAAACATGCTAACCTTTAGCCCGGTAAGCAAATTAAAAAAAAAACGCAATATGTAGGCTACACGAGAACGGAGACGTCGAGTAACCAAAACAAATGCGTTAAACAAATTCGTACACGTTATTTATCAATTTAACTCTAGAATTAAAGGATATACAACGAGAAACAACGTTTGACAACCTTTAAACAGTTTTAATAACTATCTCAAAAATTATCGCTCTGATGCAAACAACTGATGAGTTATCTACCTAAATATGATGAACAAAACGACTTACGTATTTTAAACATGCTAACCTTTAGCCCGGTAAGCAAATTAAAAAAAAACGCAATATGTAGGCTACACGAGAACGGAGACGTCGAGTAACCAAAACAAATGCGTTAAACAAATTCGTACACGTTATTTATCAATTTAACTCTAGAATTAAAGGATATACAACGAGAAACAACGTTTGACAACCTTTAAACAGTTTTAATAACTATCTCAAAAATTATCGCTCTGATGCAAACAACTGATGAGTTATCTACTTAAATTTGATGAACAAAACGACTTACGTATTTTAAACATGCTAACCTTTAGCCCGGTAAGCAAATTTAAAAAAAAAACGCAATATGTAGGCTACACGAGAACGGAGACGTCGAGTAACCAAAACAAATGCGGTAAACAAATTCGTACACGTTATTTATCAATTTAACTCTAGAATTAAAGGATATACAACGAGAAACAACGTTTGACAACCTTTAAACAGTTTTAATAACTATCTCAAAAATTGTCGCTCTGATGCAAACAACTGATGAGTTATCTACTTAAATTTGTTGAACAAAACGACTTACGTATTTTAAGCATGCTAACCTTTAGCCCGGTAAGCAAATTAAAAAAAAAACGCAATATGTAGGCTACACGAGAACGGAGACGTCGAGTAACCAAAACAAATGCGTTAAACAAATACGTACACGTTATTTATCAATTTAACTCTAGAATTAAAGGATATACAACGAGAAACAACGTTTGACAACCTTTAAACAGTTTTAATAACTATCTCAAAAATTGTCGCTCTGATGCAAACAACTGATGAGTTATCTACTTAAATTTGTTGAACAAAACGACCTACGTATTTTAAACATGCTAACCTTTAGCCCGGTAAGCAAATAAAAAAAAAAAGGCAATATGTAGGCTACACGAGAACGGAGACGTTGAGTAACCAAAACAAATGCGTTAAACAAATTCGTACACGTTATTTATCAATTTCACTCTAGAATTAAAGGATATACAACGAGAAACAACGTTTGACAACCTTTAAACAGTTTTAATAACTATCTCAAAAATTATCGCTCTGATGCAAACAACTGATGAGTTATCTACTTAAATATGATGAACAAAACGACTTACGTATTTTAAACATGCTAACCTTTAGCCCGGTAAGCAAATTAAAAAAAAACGCAATATGTAGGCTACACGAGAACGGAGACGTCGAGTAACCAAAACAAATGCGTTAAACAAATTCGTACACGTTATTTATCAATTTAACTCTAGAATTAAAGGATATACAACGAGAAACAACGTTTGACAACCTTTAAACAGTTTTAATAACTATCTCAAAAATTATCGCTCTGATGCAAACAACTGATGAGTTATCTACTTAAATATGATGAACAAAACGACTTACGTATTTTAAACATGCTAACCTTTAGCCCGGTAAGCAAATTAAAAAAAAAACGCAATATGTAGGCTACACGAGAACGGAGACGTCGAGTAACCAAAACAAATGCGTTAAACAAATTCGTACACGTTATTTATCAATTTAACTCTAGAATTAAAGGATATACAACGAGAAACAACGTTTGACAACCTTTAAACAGTTTTAATAACTATCTCAAAAATTATCGCTCTGATGCAAACAACTGATGAGTTATCTACCTAAATATGATGAACAAAACGACTTACGTATTTTAAACATGCTAACCTTTAGCCCGGTAAGCAAATTAAAAAAAAACGCAATATGTAGGCTACACGAGAACGGAGACGTCGAGTAACCAAAACAAATGCGTTAAACAAATTCGTACACGTTATTTATCAATTTAACTCTAGAATTAAAGGATATACAACGAGAAACAACGTTTGACAACCTTTAAACAGTTTTAATAACTATCTCAAAAATTATCGCTCTGATGCAAACAACTGATGAGTTATCTACTTAAATTTGATGAACAAAACGACTTACGTATTTTAACATGCTAACCTTTAGCCCGGTAAGCAAATTTAAAAAAAAAACGCAATATGTAGGCTACACGAGAACGGAGACGTCGAGTAACCAAAACAAATGCGTTAAACAAATTCGTACACGTTATTTATCAATTTAACTCTAGAATTAAAGGATATACAACGAGAAACAACGTTTGACAACCTTTAAACAGTTTTAATAAACTATCTCAAAAATTGTCGCTCTGATGCAAACAACTGATGAGTTATCTACTTAAATTTGTTGAACAAAACGACTTACGTATTTTAAGCATGCTAACCTTTAGCCCGGTAAGCAAATTAAAAAAAAAACGCAATATGTAGGCTACACGAGAACGGAGACGTCGAGTAACCAAAACAAATGCGTTAAACAAATACGTACACGTTATTTATCAATTTAACTCTAGAATTAAAGGATATACAACGAGAAACAACGTTTGACAACCTTTAAACAGTTTTAATAACTATCTCAAAAATTGTCGCTCTGATGCAAACAACTGATGAGTTATCTACTTAAATTTGTTGAACAAAACGACTTACGTATTTTAAACATGCTAACCTTTAGCCCGGTAAGCAAATTAAAAAAAAAACGCAATATGTAGGCTACACGAGAACGGAGACGTCGAGTAACCAAAACAAATGCGTTAAACAAATTCGTACACGTTATTTATCAATTTAACTCTAGAATTAAAGGATATACAACGAGAAAACAACGTTTGACAACCTTTAAACAGTTTTAATAACTATCTCAAAAATTATCACTCTGATGCAAACAACTGATGAGTTATCTACTTAAATTTGTTGAACAAAACGACTTACGCATTTTAAGCATGCTAACCTTTAGCCCGGTAAGCAAATTAAAAAAAAAACGCAATATGTAGGCTACACGAGAACGGAGACGTCGAGTAACCAAAACAAATGCGCCTAAACAAATTCGTACACGTTATTTATCAATTTAACTCTAGAATTAAGGATATACAACGAGAAACAACGTTTGACAACCTTTTAAACAGTTTTAATAACTATCTCAAAAATTATCGCTCTGATGCAAACAACTGATGAGTTATCTACTTAAATTTGATGAACAAAACGACTTACGTATTTTAAACATGCTAACCTTTAGCCCGGTAAGCAAATTAAAAAAAAAACGCAAT